>NW_018217454.1:0-2225 GCF_001263595.1 Phalaenopsis equestris | reverse complement strand
GAATTAGAAATTGTTAGATTCATAAAAATAAATACGTAAATGTAATTAATGTGTTCGGAGTTTAACTTAAACACTCCAAACCACATATCTTGAACTGTCATCGTGATTTCCTTCCAGGATAAGTACGGGTGATCGACTTGCTTCGAAGTATGTCTTTGATGGAATGGATGGCCTGTGTGGGGGAACTAAATCTAAAAATAACATATGATTGACTCTTACCTAAATAAAAGAATCCAAGGCAGTAATATCGGTATTAAATTAAAACTTACGTGTTTCTCACTACCTGAGTTGATGATGGCAGCTCAGGCTATTGGAACTGAATGGTGCATCAGTAGCAACTGATGCCGACAGCGCTTGTGGTGTTGTGGTAGTGGTTGGTGGTTGTGGTGGTGTGATGGCAAGGACTAGTGGTGGTGGTGGTGTTGTGATCACGACTGGTGGAGGTGTTGGTATTGAGGCCACGATTGGTGGCAGTGGTGGTGTTGTGGTCGTGACTCGTGGAGGTGCTAGTGTAGTAGCTGGCACTGGAGGCGGTGCAACTACTGAAGGAGATGGACATTCTTATGTACACAAATAATTCAACAAACTTTCATATCGTGTCAAGAACATAGATTTCAAAACTCTCAATTCTTAATATGAACTACACTTTTTTTTATGCATGGACTTAAAGAACAAAAGTATCATGTATGTAAATATCGAAGTGTAGGCGTGGGATAGATAAAACATAAGATTTGTGTGCTAGGTATGCAAATTTCACATTAAAATATTGATGTTAGATAAAGGAAGACCTAGAAGATGAGTCATAATCATGTAACAATCAAATACATCATCAAAATTATAGAAAACCAAATCAAAATTTAAATTTCTTTAAAATAGAATTTATCAAATTGCAAAATAATTAATAGTTCAAATTAAATAGAAACTTAGATGATGATTGAAATTGACATTACTTACAATTTGACTATAAGAATTTTAGAAATCAATTGTCGTAGCAAAAAAGTAATCCAAGCATGGTCGGCTACGGAGGTCAAGCATTTGTGCAAAAGTGAAATGAGAGATTTTGCATGTCAATTTGATAGAAAGACAATTTCTGACGACTTTCCCACAATCGTTTGACCATCAGTTACTAATTTTTTAATAACTGCAGGGCTCAACCCAAAGTAACAATGCAAGACAATTAGTTATTAATGGCTAAAGAACTTATGAGATAACTTTCTGAAGATTTTAGAAGTTACTATGAATCGATAGTTTTGATCACATATGATTGTTCCGAGACAGTCAATAATGCAGTTCACTTATAAGTTGCGATTTAAGTTGTAGGAAATTCATCAGGAACTAGATTCACTTATAACCATTGATAAGATGTGAGAAATAAACACAAATTTGTCTTCACACATTATATTGTTAGTTTTGATTATTTTTCCAATAGTGCATGATTGCTAGCTGATAAATGAAGGTGATATCATAAAGATGTGGTAGAGCTCTGACTAAAGGTGGCATATGTGATCAAGAGATTGAATGCTGGTGGGGCCATCGAGTCTGACAATCCAAATATTGAGCGCTATTCAAAAGGAGAAGTCTAATTGAATGGTGGAAGATGAATTTCTAATTGAATGGTGGAAGATGAACTTCGAAAAGAGTTGGCTTGGAAGGGCGTTTACCTTACGACAACCAAAAGATGGATTACGACACAGGAAGGAAATGTCATCTGCAATGATGATCATCAGATAGAAACCGTAATTATTACTTGTTTGGCATGTCTTATCTCACTAAACTTACACTACATCATGTTATCATGACAAGAATCCTAGATAAAGTGATCTATAAATAGTATGAAAAAAAAATCAAAGGTGAAAAGAAGCATCTAGCAATACCTAGGAACCTTGGGGATAAGAGCAAAGGTTGAGAACTAAATCTAGATCTAGTTTGCACAGAATAATAGCTTCAGTCGTCCAAGATAGAAGCAAAAAAATTGAGACATGAAGCAGCTCAAACACAAAATGATTCTGGTAAGTCTCTAATTCATCTTCATACATGGCGATGATTTAGGATTATCAATTTTAAAAATTGCATTCATTTGTTGCATTTACAAATAGGTTAACATGAACTTGAGCTAGTTGATGCCAAATGGTGATGGGACACAATCTTTTATTATAGGGAAGGAGGAAGCCAATATACATAAAGCCACTAAAAGTTCTTTTATTTCTGCACACAATTACTTACTT
>NW_018217453.1:0-2222 GCF_001263595.1 Phalaenopsis equestris | reverse complement strand
TTTTTCTTATAATACATTAGAATGGGGGCAGATACTTGGTATTAGCTTGAATATCTTTTTGCATTTCTCTTTTCAGCAACTGAAGTTCTGACTGTCGATTCTGTATTGACAAATGCTAACGTTGACTCTGAGAATGATGCGATGATTGTGGACCATGATGCGATCAAGGGAATGAATACATGACAGATAGCCGCAAAAGGAGCAGATATGGCGGAACTGAGTGCACTGGAACAAGTTGCCGAGCGAGATGTCGAGGATCAGGGTGCTATCCGTCAGGTTTTCTCCAGTGTCATTAGGGAGGAAGAGGTGACCGGAGGGCGTCGTTAGGTTTTCTTTGATCATTCTCCAATTTCATTACATGTTGAGACTATTACTAAACTTAAGATTAGGTTTCTTTACAATAATTATCTTAGCTATTGTCCATATTTTCAAAATTTTGTTGCCTCTATTTGGAGTAAAACAGTGACTAGTGATCTTATGTTTCCTTTATGCAATAAACTTAAAAATGTCAAGGTTGCCTTGAAAATTTGGAAATGAAATTTTGTTAACACACATTCTTACAATATTATAGCTTTTAAATTAAGGCAGTCCAATTAATTTTCTTAGCTAGAGAATGATCCCCTCAATCATAACTTACTTATTCACGCTTTTACCATTCCCAAAGTGTTATCTTTTTCTTTTTCATGTGAATACAATTGGATTCAACAAAGAGCTAAATACACTTAGCTTTTTAAATTAGATGATAATAAATTCCCTTACCAAATAATCTAAGTTATAAATAATTCTTGCATATTAAAGTGTTACTAATTGATAATTATTATCTTTACTCTCAAAATTATATTATTGTTCAACCCATCTCTAACCTCTCTTTAATTAACATAAATAATGCTTATTTTGAGGCACAATGAAGAAGAAGAAGCTTATGAGCTTACTGCTTTTTTATATGAAAATAAAGGATAATTTCTTTTATATTACGTCTAATAAAACCTCTGGTAACGATAAATTGACATCTCAATTTTTTAAAGATGCATGGGATAACATTGGTTCGGATTGCATTGAGTATTTTAAACATTTATTAAGTAATACAAAGGTCCCCATCATAGTGAAACATTCTGCTATTTTTCTAATTAAAAAAATCATGGAAAAACATTTAATCACTTATGGTCCATTTCACTTTGTAACACTATTTACAAAGTTATTGTTAAATTGTTTGCATAGATGATTAAATTAGTTCTTCGAAGTAGGATTCATCTAACAAATTTACTTTCATTACTGAAAGAGATAAAGTTGATAATATTATTCTGATAAATGAATTTTTGTATGGCTTCAATGTTTCTAATTTCCTAAAGAGGTTTTGTGCTAAGATTGATGTAACGAAAACTTTTAATCGAGTTAATAGATTTTTTCTCTGTAATAGGATAGAGAAATAGGGTTTCCCTGATATTTTTATTAGATGGATTTAAGTCTAAACTAATGATGTTAAATTCTCCATTGTTCTAAATAAAAAGCTTATGGGCTATTTTCTTTCTTCTTTTGGTTTGAGGCAGGGTCAGTCTTTATCTTTCTATTTATTTCAGACTATTGTGAATGCTTTCTCATTCGTTTTGGAATCTTTTAGTGATATGGATTTTCCTAAACAACATACCTTTTCTCATCTAATTTATGTTGATGATTTGTTGGTTTTCAGTAAAAATGATGTTGACTCCTTAAAAAAACCTTAAGGACATGCTTAGTAAATATGATAAAGCCTCCGACATATGTGTAAATGCATCTAAATTTGCCATCAAAATTTTAAAATCTTAGCCAAGATCCTTATCAAGAAATCGATTTGGTCAGTAGATTTTAACATAAGTTTTACTATGGGATTACTTAGGTGTTGCTATTAAAGGTAGTAAATTTTGTACAACTAATTTTCATAAAATTTTGGATAAATTTTATGCTTCTCTCTATGTGGAAGCAGAGGCTCCTTTCTAATGTTGCAAGGGTAAAGCTCATTAAAATGACCATATGAAGCTATTTATATTAATGGTTTAGATCTACCAATATTTCTGAAGGGCTAATGAGAAATACGTTCTTTTAGTTTATTAATTTTTTATATCTTAATTCGTCTCAAGGGAAGCTTCATGTTATTTTGTGGAATACTGCTACTCTTTCTAAGGAATATAGTGGCCTTGGAAAACTTAATTTGGCTTGTATTAATATAATGTGCAAGGCTAAAATCA
>NW_018217452.1:0-2221 GCF_001263595.1 Phalaenopsis equestris | reverse complement strand
TTTTTTTTTTAAATGGTGTTTATTTGATTTTTCCCAGACCCTTTGCATCTTTTCCAACTCATATCTAGGAATAATCTGTAAGTGTTGCAGCTCAACATACTGGGGTATATAAGGCTCTACATATGGGTGCTCTATACTCCTAAGAACGACCAAAGCTTCCATGTATTCTTCCAAGGATCTGTAACATTCTAAATAGAGAACATGACATTCCGGGCACTTTGTAAATGACCCAGCTGGCATGTAATATGGTAGTACTGGCCTCACTATATCAGCTTTACAGCTCAAACATCCCATGCATGGCTCTGTAGGCATGCTTTCTAGCAAAGGAGGCTCCATTGCAATTTTAGGATAATCATTTCTTGTCGGGAGCTACGCGAGTATTTCTTCCACTGGCTAAACGTGGACTTCCTCCTCTGCAAATGGAACACATCCCACTAATTCTTTGTCTTTACTTCTTTCCATGTGATTGATTGCTCTGTGTTTGTGGTGGTTGGCATTTCTTCACTGCATCCGTCTTAGCGGTCCTCCTTTTGAAGAGGCGCCGACCAATTCCCCCTTTTTACGTCATGATTATTGACTGCATTTGTGTAACCTTTCCCGCCTGGCCATGAGTATCGGGAACTGCCCTTGTAACCTTTTCAGAATTGTTCCTCTTTGCTGACACTTCCTCCTTGTGGCGGATTCTGATTAATGATTCTAATCCATCCGTATCATTTTGCTCGATAACCTTCAGTGTCATTGATAATCTAGATCAATCTGGTCGTAGTCCAGATAAAAGTTTATGACACCACCCTGTGTCATCTTCTTCTTGTGTAGTGCGAGATTTAAGCCATCTTTGAAAGAGAAAATCAACTTCAGCCTCAAATTTTCTTGCAGAAGCTATGAAAAATGTCAGTGAGCTGAAATTCAAAGTAAACAAGAATAATAACAATTCATTATCAGGTGAATTTTAAATCATATGCAAACATTTTATCTTATTTGATTTGAGAAAGTTCGTCATTTAGCAAAAATTTAACTTTTAAGATATGAGACTCTTAACACAGATTTATTTCATCAAAATTTTCATTATTACAAATTTTCATGGGACCAGTCACAGACATTGGCTATGTGGCTATGTTTAAGGACAAATATCATTTGCAGAGTTTGTTCTTTGGGACATCACATTGCATAGTACGTCTTCAAATATCGTCCGTTGATCAACAAGATAGGTCTTTCTCCTTGATAATCCACTAACTGGTACGACCCTTTAGAGTAAACCTTTTCCACCATGAACGAACCTTCCCATGTTGGTTCAAAATTATACCTACTTTGAACTTCCTTCGGCGGACCGGTTTTTCATGGGCTTGAATCATCTTTGTCTGGTAGAGCTCCAAATTATGTTGTGCTTCCCTTTGAGACTCTCCAATTCTAGAAGTCAAAGCTTGGCATTCTCTTCAGTTGTAATTTTTTTTTCCATGAAGACTCTGTGAGAAGGTAACTACACCTCTAACGGAAGCACTGCCTCGAACACGTACACAAATGCGTACAGTGTAGGATGCATCGGAGTCCTGACCGTTGTCCTGTATGCCCATGAAATTTTTTATAGCCTCTCGTGCAATACTCTTTTGTTGTTGACCAGTGTTTTTTAAGATTGGCATGAGTGTCTTCTTGAAAGCTTTTGCTAGACCATTTGCTCTTGGGCAGTGGATTGTAGAGCACCTCCAATCTATCCCGTACCGCCTGACAAAGCTATTAATCTTTGTGCTCTTGAAAGTGGACCATTTTCTGAAATAATCCATTGTAGAACACCGAAATGGTAGACACTCTAATTCCTAAAGAACTAAAGAACACGCTGCACTGTAACTTCTCATAACTGCATTGCCTCTGCCCACTTGGAGAGTAGCTATAAGAAGGAATCAGTGCTTTTTCGAAGATGGAGGGTCTATGATACCCACTATATCCGTGCTCCAACACTCAAGTGGCTATGACGTGACTCTTGGATGTAGTACATTCGAAGGTTGGTGCAAAACCACTCCCTGCACCTGACATTGGTGATTCATCTTGGCCATCTCCATGTAATCAAACATCATCGTAGACCAGACGTACTTGCACGGTGATGTTAACAGAGACTTCCGACGTACACGTAAATTCCTTAGCAAGTTTAACTAAAGCATCAGAACGAGCATTATTTCCCTGAGGAATTCTGTATAATGTCACGTTAGGAATTTGCTCCAATAGTTTC
>NW_018217451.1:0-2220 GCF_001263595.1 Phalaenopsis equestris | reverse complement strand
CTCATTCTCTCTTTAGTGTAAAAAATCAACTGCATTTTTCGATGAGCTGTTCAAGCACAATTTTCAAAATGCCGCCCCCAAAGCTAATGAGAAGTATAAAACCTCTTAGGGAGTGAATATTTTAGAACAAAAAGTTGGAAGCTTTCTCACTGTTATGTTTTATATATTAGAGTAGGATTAGCTATCGATATATGCAGCTTGTTAATTAAAATGATTTTAAACGTGACTAAGAAATTTTTTCCTAGTTTTGCATGACATTTTTTTAAAATATATTATTCTCTTCTTCCTTTCGTTCTAAAAGACAAAACCTTTGCTAGGTTCTTATGATATTATTGTTTATATTCATTCTGATGCAGCTCTTAACTGGAAAAAGTTTACTATTCTTAGAGATCCAGTAAATAAAATTCCTCATTTTAGACAAATTCGGTCACCAAATGAGTATAAGTTGAAGAAAATTCTGTGAAGTTTGGGCTTTTTCTTCAGCTTCCTTTTGCCATGCTCATAATGTTTCTGCTGATCAGACTCTGTACAAGTTTTTGTTTTTTTTTTACTTGATACTTATTATAATTGTTTAAGTGATTTAATCTCCTGATTGGATTCAAAATTTTTACATTTTAATCAGGTTGATCCAGATGAGGTAAATGCTCTTGCTCAGCTTATGACATGGAAAACAGCTGTTGCAGACATACCATATGGCGGAGCAAAGGGTGGGATTGGTTGCAATCCTGATGATTTAACCAAAAGCGAACTGGAACGCCTCACCCGTGTGTTTACTCAAAAAATTCACGATTTAATTGGATCTCACGCTGATGTTCCAGCTCCAGATATGGGAACTAATGCACAGGTCTTTTATGTTCACTATTGATTTACCACATACAATTGTTTTATATCGAGTCTGTAGTTTAATTTGCGTACTTAGGACTTCTAATTGTGCGGTTCATTTTAGTTTGGATCCGTTTTACTTTCCTTATCCTTTTGTTTTATTTTGTTTTTGTTTTGGTTCTAGTTTCATTTAAAACAAAATTATACTTCGAAGTTCTACTTCTTTATTGTCTTTAAAAACAGAAGATGGAAAATATGTTTGGAAAAATGGTCGGAAAATAAAATTAATTTTTATTTTTTTAGTATAATTTTGTAATTAATTTATAATTATTTTCATTTTAGAATTATTATCTTTATAAATCTTTATTTTGGCGCTTTTAATATATGTTGACATCATAATCACAAATTAGTTATTAAATTCTTAGGTTAATCAATAGTTTAATTAATTGATAAGTTTTAATTGTTGTAAAAATAAGCTTAATTAATTTTTAAATGAATGATTTTGATTAAGATCATACATAATTCCTATTAAAAGCTTAATAAACAGTTAATTATAATTTCATGTGCTTGATTGATTAATTAATTATAAAATGCTGATTGAGATAAATAGAAACTTGGAAAACTTTAATGATCATAGTTAATACCTTAAATATTCGTTAATTAGACTTGACAAATAGTTTATCAATTCGTATGATTATGTATGAATTTCTCACTTCAATCATAGATACCATTATTAAATATTTGTAAGATATCAATAATTTTAATTAGGATCCGACAGACTCTTTAAATCAAATAAATAATTTATTAATCAATGGCTGATGAATTCAAGAATTAATAATCTTAAGATCTATTAATTATCTTTATTAAATAGAAATAAAGTTTAGCTCGAATTAGTTTATTTGATTATTAATGATTGATTATACTGACTAATAAGTCAAGTAATTAGTTATATTTTGGTCATATTGTAGTGATTAAAAAATATATAATTTAATGATTATAATTAAAGATCTAATTAGTTTTGTAATTTTTTAATAATAATTACATCAAATAATTATTGCATAAGTTAATTATTAAATTTATAATAATGAAAATTGAAAGTTATGAAACCTTATATAACTATTACATAAATTACTACTATTAGTCTTATTAATATCCAATTAGCACAATTTTCTCCATGTAGCCTGACTAATTTAAACAATCACTTATGCACCTTCAAAACCAAACGATAACACTCATATAGATATTTTCATACTTTGAAGTAACAAGTCACTTTGTTTACAATAAAATAAAATGGAAATATGTTTAACAAATATTTTCTGACTCGGACTTTTAAAAAAAAAATTATATTAAATTAAATTAGAGTGAATCTAAGCATGGTTTTTTTTTTTAATTTTTTTT
>NW_018217450.1:0-2220 GCF_001263595.1 Phalaenopsis equestris | reverse complement strand
TTTTTTAAGTCTATGAAAGAGTTTTCACCTTCTCTGTGGGATCGATACTGGTGTTTTAAAAGAAACTCCTATATTACTTGAATGATGTGTGAACTTGCGTTTCAATCCTAGTGAAACTTTAATTAAGAATTATAATATCTACATCACTAGGACTCACCGTTATAAATACATAAAATTACATTACCAGCATGGTAAAGGGGATCAAGTTTTTGACACTTTTGATGGGGACTAAAATTAAAATAAACATTAGAAAGCAAGTATACAAAAGTGGACAATCAACACTAATGCCTTGAGTCACTGCCTCCTTGATACAGTCACTCCCAGAGTCACTGCCTACTAGGTACACTCACTTCTCGAGCAGTGTCTCCTCAGCAAGGTCATGCCTCGAGTCACTACCGCCTTGGCACATTCACTTGTGAGTCACTACCTCCTTAGTACTCTCACTCCTGACTCACTGTTTCCTCGTCACACTCATCCTAACTTGCATTGTTTGCTTTGCATAAACCATTCTACATAGTTGCCACATTCGTCATTAGTGTATGCCTCTATACACTAGTGGTGAATGTTTGTCATCTTTCAATCGCCCCTACTCTGCTGGGATGATTGTATCATGTTGCATTTGCATATGTTATCTGATTGTCTCAACAAAGTGAGTGACCCTCTGCTAATCATGATGTCATAGCTAGTATTGCCTATGAGGATGTCTCGGTGAGTAATATAAGCGATCACAATGTGGACCAGCATGCGTATGTTATGCTAAAGTTCCAAGAGATCTTGTAAGTGTCACTAGGTTTTCTTTCTTATGACCTATTTTTAGAGTATAAAAATTTATATATTTTTTTTACTTTATGCATTATATTTTCAAATACTACTTTGAAACTACTTGCATCCCTACCTTAGACCATATGTAAGGTTAACCTTTTAAAACTTATGTTTTTCATTCCTTGCATCTGGTAACACCTCTTAAAATCCTTGGATCCATTGGATGGGACTAGAGACGATGACCTCATTAAAACATAAGTTAGTTTTCTGACTTAATCCATCACTCACTTAGATGTTATGATAAGGCAACTATACCTTAAATGGTATTCTAGGCTATGGAATTAGATGCTTGATAGTCTTTTTCAATGTCCTGGCTATAGTTCTCGGTTGGTTAGGATGCCCTAGCTAGACATCTCTTTTGTGTTGCTTTCCATGTTTATTGTAAGTGAGACATGTGCACTAGTGTGTTAGGGGCGGTCTTCTTGCAGAGAGTCATGCCTAAAACATACACACACTTGTAACAAGGAGGAACTAGTAATGATTTGAATGACTAACTCTTTTCTGTAGGTGTCGTTAAGCTCTTCTTGCCATGCATGGCTCATATGCATTGCATGTAGATAACTATTTATGCTAAACTTATTTTCGTGCAAGTTAAGTCCTTTTTTTTACTTTCCCATGTAATTTTTAAAGTCTTGTATTAGGAATAAGGTATGGGCATGGCTTTTGAGGTGTTGGTCGGGTCGAAGCATGTGACGGGGACTAGGAGCTCCTTGCTTGTGTCCCATACCTTAATTTTAGATCTCATTTATGTATAGAACTAGGACCAGATAAGTACTTATGCGATGCTTCTCCACCTTTTTTCTATTTCTAAGGTATATTTCTGATTCATAAGCACCTACCTTTCTTATTCTTTTGACTTGACTTGTTCACTATTCTGCACTCTTGTATGTGATTGCTAGTTTTGTCCTTTTTGGTTTATGATTTTTTTTGGGAAATGTGTGGATCACTTAGGCTCTTTAGAACCTACTATATTATATAAATTTTTTACAAAATTTTTAGATTAGTTAAAATTTAGACTTAAAATATTCAGGATTTCTTAAAATCTAGTCTTTTTTCTGCATAGCCATTGAGTTGGATTTTAAATAGGTTGCACAGCATACCCTTCACCCAAGTCATAATTAATTGGCCCTCCATGCTTAAAACTTATTACACAACTGCACCATATTGCATGCACCAAAGAGAAGTCTCTATGCTTTTCCAACCAGACTAACCAACATATATTTCTATTTAGGTGGTTCTTTAGTGTGTTTATGTTATCAGAGGCTTTCTATACCTAGATGGGGAGTAAGTCCATTGTTGAGTTTTTTGAGCTTTGTAGCTGGTCCTCTCCTCTCTTTTCAACTCCAGTGACATCCTTGCTACTTTGACAGGTATAAGTTTCACATCTACTTTTCCTAT
>NW_018217449.1:0-2220 GCF_001263595.1 Phalaenopsis equestris | reverse complement strand
TATTTCAAAGAATCTTTTTGAAGAATTTGGAACTCAAGTCAACCCTCATATTTATGACTCGCGCGATCTGCTTCCGAGTATATCTTGGCATCATCATCCTCACATTCATCTTCTCCATCATCCCCACATCTGCATTAGCTATGAAAAATGATCACAAACTTATGAAACCCAGCTGGCTTCACCGATCCTGCAACCCCACTGATCAAGCATTTGTTATCTTCGATGTACTTTGAGCTCACTCCATCTTCATATAATGCCCAAAATCAAACAAATAAATAAAAATTAAATTTCTGAATTTATTTTACAACCTAAAAATCAACTTTAATATAATTCATTTATAATTTTTATGAGCTAGATAATGCTTAATGGCAAACTTATACTTTAGCATGTTATAAATATCCAACTCACACGTAAACAAATATAATAAGAGAACTTTTTTACACAGAAAAAACAGAAAAAGAGAAAACCCATAGGGTCTACCCAAGGAAAACAATCCACTATGTTTAAAGCTAGAGAGATTTACTCTTCTAAAATTGAAAAGATATGATTACGTAATGATGTATATTTTTTCTTCATCAGTTATTATAATTGGGGTTTTTAGGTGATAACATCGGTTAACACTGGTTACAGAACAAAAATTTGGAGATATTATTAGGCACCAACAATCTTACAATATTAATTGGGCTATAACAAATGTTAGTGACAGTCTAAAATTACTCGTGGACTTTGACTTCCAATTCTTTCTACGAGTGTAGATTTAATTCACACTTCTATATTTTTCTTTCATTTGGAGAATATGATTCTATTTATATTTCTTGAAAGTGATATTTTCGTTTTTTCTCTAAAATGTCAAATCTTTTATCGAACAATACATATTAATTCCTTTCATTTTTGAATTTTCTTTAATTATTTAAATGCATAATAATACCAAAATTTATTAATCTTGGACTTGTTTGTTTCTCTCATCAAGCCCCTCAATTTGACTATAAAGCTTGCCAAATTTGGAGACGGTATGATCCTTTAATTATCACTTTTATGCATTTACTTATATTTTAAATGTTTGATTTAACGTATATGTACTCCCATCAAATTACTTTTTGCATGATCGAATTCATAGTGTTAATATGTTTATTAAAATAACGGTCAATATTTTAGATAATAGTCCATATCTTAGTTTAAATTGTACTCCCATCATTTGTATCATTGAATTATTTTATTATTACGATAGCATAAAATTTGCGGACTGGCAGAACGATGGTGGAGCCAATAGTGAAACATAACTATTCCCAATCTCGATGTACCAACTGTATATGGATCTCACCCCCAAGTGCCTGAAAAAACTTCTCAAGAATCAATTTTTTCTTCACCGTAAGATTAGAGAAATATTGAAGGTTGATAGGCTAACAAGTCTCCCCACATCAAAAATTATAATCCCTCTAACTCACATTCTACGCAGCATTGTATATGAAAGAATAGATGGGCGGATTGGAGAATTATTAGATTGAAAATTTGAAAAATCCCACAATGAAATCGTGAAATGAGGAGCAAATCTTGCCTAAGATCATGAAAGGTTTCGGATTTGAGCTTTTTCTGGTTAGTTTCTGCTTCCTATGATTTTTCTCAGTGAGCTTGGGTACGACATAGGTGTCCCATAGTGTTGGGAAGAAGAACATAACAGAAATAATGAGGGTTGAATGGGTTAAGATCTCGTTGGCATGGTAACACCCAGTTCAGTTGTGGTCACGTCCGAATGGGGCGTGCTCATGCCAGGCTGAAAAATGGCTATTTTGCTATGAATTTTCTCTTGTTCCCCAGTTTTGCCATCCCGCCTATGGTTAAGTGTCCGCTTAGGCTTAAAGTGTTGAAATAATAATCATTGCTACAAGATAGGATCATAATGAAAAGAGGCGAAAACACATTCATGTTATTTGAGAAGTTTTTGTTATTTTTCAACCACTTTAATGTACGATTGAACCTAATTTTTTTCTTCCAATATCAATTTTTTATCTAATTAAACTCGGATTAGTCTCATATTCTTTTGATGATCGTGAATTTTTTTATGAAAAATTTCGAACTCCTGAAATTTTCTCATATACTTTAATAACATGTTTTTCAAAGGGTGTATAAGGGTTCATTCGAATTATCATCCTAAGAATACATTCTAAGCCCTAAATTTTCTCAACTAACTCCCCATTTTTGCAGATCATTTACTTCTCTTCC
>NW_018217448.1:0-2220 GCF_001263595.1 Phalaenopsis equestris | reverse complement strand
TATTATTGTCTTGTTTCAGTGGTGGCTTTGGCTAAATGCTACTTAAGTTGTTAACTTGTGCAAAAACATAAGTACTCGTCGTGTCGCTGTGAAAGTTATGTATGTTATGCATTTTAATTTGCAGGTGCCTCAAGCCCCATGCATATATTTTTAAGCATGGTGGGTTAAAGAACCATATGTAACCTCGTATCAACTAGCGGGAAGGATTCCATATGTGATATTATCTTTGTGCATGTACATAAAGTCTCATGCACGCACTTTTAATTGTGGTGGGTTTTGAGGAATATTCAATGCTAAAGTTTCGAAAGACGCTGACTATGCATGTTTTTTTAAGCTTTAGGTCCCCGATAAAGCCCCCCAAGCAGGGACAATGTCGGGACACTGTTGCATTGCTGTCAAATTTTTGTTTAAACGTTGGTCACAAAAGAGCAATTAAATTGAATCAATTTGCACAAAAACACAATCAAATTAAAGCTAATAAAATAAATTTAAGAATAAACTGAGATTTAAAATTAATGTATAAAATATCTTTAAAAATATAATTTTGAATACAAATTAAACATGCACTAGCGTTAATAGGGACATGATAGCTCATTAATGAGCTTGAATGCGTTCTCAGCCTGTCAGGTCACAACAATTTGGCTGAACCGATGCCTGCCGATTGATGTCGGCCCAGCGCTACCCTGGTGTTGGGAATCTCCTTGCCTTTATGGGCTTGAGTTACTCTATGATCATTCGATGTTGACACTTCTTCTCTAGGCTTATGCTCTCTAACTTGAGCAACTGCTTCTCAAATGGCCTCCATCATTAGATGGAGGACCCATCATTTGCTCCTTCAACTCTTATATTTGTTGGTGCATAAAATTTCTAGTGCACTCCGTGCTAGAGGTATCACTTTGTTGGGTTTCTTCTCTTCGTGTTTATCCTCTTCTTGTTGTTGGCATGCTCTACGCTCTCTACTTTTTTTAAGATGTTGAATTCGGAATAAGACGTTATATTTATGCTCCAGTTTCAGTGAGGGTTGTTAACAATTTTTTATGTATTTTAATCATATAAGCCTAGGGCATGGCTGCCTTCTGGGTCGGGTGACTATCTTCTCGCTAGAGGTCGGTATGACTAATCCAATCAATAGTCTTGTCGATCGGTCGGCCTTAGCAGATTCTACCAGTCAGTCAGGCCAGCGGGGCCTTAGTCGATACTTAATTGGATGAGTATGTGATTTGGTTTATGCTCCTGGTTGGCTAGGCTCAATAGATGTTGTCGGTCGGCTCGGCTGTGGAAGTTGTAGGTCGACTGACCTTCTACTGGTGGCAAAACTGATCTGTTCAACTAATTCTTATCAATCGGTTGGCCTAATCCGCCATCAGTCCTCGATCCCCGTCAGGAAACCCTAATCAACATAGTGAACTTATGCTATCGAGTATAGAGTGAATCACTATAATTCAACTGATATTCTCTCCCTCATCAGCTCTTGCTAGTACTTGTGGAGACTACTAGTTGCCTCCGATATAGCTATGGAACCCGAAGGGAGTAGCTCTTTTCCCGGGTCAGCTTCATCATCACCTTTATAATGTTGTCTCTAGTTATTTTATTAAATAGTTAAATTATTTGAATTTATAATACAAATTGAATATGTAATAATTATGATACTCTAAATAAGCTTTGGAGAATTCTTCTCTCACTGCGCTTGGCTCCTTTCAACTAAAATATTTGACTTCCTAAAATTTGGCGTTGACATATTTACCCTCAAATCTTCTAATCTGCAAAAAAATTAAACATTAAGTAATTTTAAAAATATCAATTAAATATTTGCCGTCCATTAACGGCCATCTATTATTGTATATTTGAACCTTTCTGAAAATTTATAATCATCTCAACCGTCAATATTTTGATCACATTCATACCCCTGCCCAAAGTCTTTCTTTTATTTAATTATTATCCAATTAAAGCATAGTTTATCAAGGGGGGTTTACATGCACACTGCCCAATTCCCATGTATTTGCATATTTCCACCTATGAATTTCTTTGTTACATTTATATCATTTAAAGCTTTCGTATCATTTAAAAATTATTATTATTTAGCGTTTTAGCATTGCATGAAAATCCATCACTTGCTTAAGTAATTAAAGTGAGAGGTAGAAATGCCCAAAATTTTTACGTGAAAACCCATGGAAAGAAGCAAAAAAACTATGGAGCATAGCACACTTGAAATAATTCACT
>NW_018217447.1:0-2219 GCF_001263595.1 Phalaenopsis equestris | reverse complement strand
TGTCAGGTCAAAATTTTCTTCCTTGCTTGTTTTGATTCCAAATTGCACCATTTTTGCTCTATTTTTTCCAAAAAATCTATTTCTTGTGCCTGGAATCAAAAATATGAAAAATATCTTCCTTCAAAGTGCAATATCATAAAAAATGTGTATAAAATGAACAGTAAATGTATATTAAAAAGAGGTAATTTTCAATTGGATCATTTGTCCTTAGTTGATTTTGAATAATCTGAGTTAGTTCGAGTTGATCCAGATCAGCGAGAGTTTATTATGGAAAAATCCGAGTTAGGTCGGGTTACCTCAGTCAAGCCTCAGTTGAATTGAACTTCAATTCAGTTGAGTCAAGTTGGGTTAGACCCGAACTTGATTTGGTTGAAATAAGTATAAGTTGGATTAGACTTGAATATAGTTTGGTTGACTGTTGGATTAGTTTTTATTTAACCCAGTTAGGTCGGATTAGTTGGGGATGACTTTTGATTGGTTTGGGTTAACCTAAATTAGGTCTGGTTAGCCCAAACTTTTTGAATTGATTTGGGCAAACCTTTTAGGTCGGGTTAACCTAGATGGTTTAAGTTGATTTGGGTGAACTCTAGATAGGTCGGGTTGACTCAAGATAGGTTGGGTTGACCCGATAATTTAAATTGATTTGGGTTAACCCGTGTTCAGTTGGGTTGACTGATGATATAAGTTAATTTGGGTTAACCTGAGTTAAGTCGAGTTGACCCAATAAATTAAGATGATTTGGGTTAAACCAAGATTGGTCGGGCTAACCCGGTCATTTAAGTTGATTTGGGTTAGCCCGAGGTTGGTCCAGTTGACCCGATGATTTAAGTTGATTTTGGTTACCCTGAGCCAAGTCATGTTGACGTGATGATTTAAGTTGATTTGGGTTAATCTGAGGTAGGTCAGGTTGATCCGGTGATTTAGGTAGATTTGGGTTAACTCGAGTGAGGTTAGGTTGGCTCAATGATTTAAGTTGATTTAGGTTAATCTGAGTTAGCTCAGGCCTAATTTGTATTGTGTTCAATGCCTTGGTCAAGCCAGGTCTGGGCTGGGCTAGGCTTATGTCATGCTTGAAGCTTGGGATGGTTTAGGCTAGGTCTTGATTGTGTTAGACCTAGGATAGGTTCTGAGCTTGCATTAGGTTGAGCTAAATCCAAGTGAAGCTGGACCTAGACCTAGCCTAAGTTTAAATTGAGCCAGATTAGGTTTGATGTGGGTCAGACCTAACTTAACCCTAGTTGAACTGAATTCAACGAAATTCATTTAGGCTAGGTCTTATCTAGGTTAGACCTAGACCCAAATTTGATGGGGCTAAGTCTAATTTGGGTTGGACTTAGGCTCACTTTCATAATTAGATGAGAAAATTATGGTATCAACCCCTTAAATTTTCATTAGGTTAGGACACCTAAACTAAATTTCAAATTTAAAAGAACAACTTGGGCTAAAATGTAAAATTTCAGATTTGACATACTCAACCCTAAATTTCTCAATTTCATTCTATGTTTTCAAGGGTCAAAATTGTCATTTTGAAGCTTGTGATTACTTTCCTAAATTTCCTTTTTCATTTCCATTTTTATAATTTTTTTTATTCTTATTTCATTATTTATAATTATTTTTCAAGACAATTTCAATTTTGGTAAAAAAAAACTAGTCATTTTAATGTTATGGAGGTTTCGTGACCTCAAAAAATTCATGAAATGTTCCAAGGGTGGAGGAAAAAATCTCTGAAATTTTCATATTTTATGCCTTATATTTAATCTTTAATAATTAATTACTTTCTCGGGTATTTAGTAAATTAAAATTTATTTTAAGTTAATTATTTTTATTTTATTTTTGTGATTTTTATTTAGGAAGATATGAATTTTTGAGTTTTTATTTAATTTTCTAAATTTAGTTAATTTGAAAAGCCTTAATGTCTCTCTTAACAATGCAGTGACCAGTTAACCTTGTCCGCTCCGAAGTCCCCTATGTCACTGCATTCTGTGGTCCGGCTTGTCTTTATTAGCCTTAATGTCCACGGTTTAGTGTTCTTCTCCCCAGCGATTCTGTGGTCCGGCTTGATTCACTAGAAATGAATGGCATCATTTTATCATCCTCATGGGATTGAGAACCAAGAACTATCTGTGTCCAAATTCTAATATCTCACTCGATTCTCAACCAAATCGCTCTGCTTTTATTTCTACATTTTCATCTAATTGAGATGAACCTATCCATGTGAC
>NW_018217446.1:0-2217 GCF_001263595.1 Phalaenopsis equestris | reverse complement strand
TTTTTTTTGCTATTTTAATTATTTCTTAACAATTAAAAATGAAAATGGTCACAAGGAAAACCAATTTAGTGCTTATTTAATTCCTGTGCATGAAATTATGTGATAAAAAGTAAAATATTTATTTTCACTTAATTTAAAGTGAGACTAAAGTTTACTTTTTGGGGGATTTTAAATATTCTTATGAATTCTAAAAAGTGCATTATATATCCAAAAAAATGATAGTATATAAGACTCGTCCTTTTCAAATATATATTTTATAGCTATAGAAAAGCAATTTAGGCCTTAAGCTAAAAATCACATCATAGTTGTTCGTGTCTCTCTCTTTCAACTTGAATTAAAACCATCTAACATGGCTCAATGAACCGATCATTTTAATGAAATTAGTATGACATAATCTAAAATTAGCTTGGTTATAAATCTTGAATGTAAGTGGGGCTACATAATACACTGCACGCATACAAAGGAGTATATAACCAAGCCATGTTAGTTGGAATAGTTAGAATTAATTTAACAAAGTGTGGTCAATTAAGCTTGCATTTTTTTTAAGTATATGAAAATCTATCTCAACATGTTTTGTATAGTGATTAAAAATTTGGTTAGCATCCATATATAGTAATGCCTAATTGGCATAATGGCATATGCGTTATTTATAAGATTTTATTTTGTTTCTAAACAATGGCATAATTACCTCATTATATGCATCCAAGTTTATGTTATGATTCAATCATAGAATTCATGGTAAGTTAATGAGAACTATAGATTCACTGAGTAAGTTGACAATATCAATTGTTAAGGGTTGGATTTAAATGAGGAGTGTCAGATCTAAATTATATAATTAATAGCTCAAAAATCTAAAATGAAAGATTTGTCAAGTACCAAATTAACAAAAGCATTGATGAAGGCAAGTGCAAATGTGGTGTTAACATAGATATTGTTGCAAACAGAGGTTTGATTATCATGTATCATGGATATTTTTTAAATTAGTAAATCTCTTATATATAATTACATGCATATGTATGTATATGTATAAATCTATATATGTTTGCATACATAAAGAAGAGTTTAGTAAAGTGGAGAGATTGGCATGCACATTTGTATCTTCTTTATATTCTTTTTGTGGAGGCAATGAATAGCTAGTCTTTAGATTTAACAACAAGAAGGAAGTTCTCTTGCTTCACTGTGGGCATGCCATTTAATTGTAGTTAAGTCTACCAATTGTTTTGTGTTGCTGCATTATAAAATTCTCATGTCCAATTTTTATATTTAAAACTCTTAGGTATAGAATTATTCATCACAATATTTACAATAGAATCTAGATTCCAACAATTTTCAAATATTTGTTTGGATCTATTAAATTATTACATTACTCGTCTTTGAAATTTTGTAATCAATTATTTTCTTGGTCATACGCAGTTGCAATGATGGAGATATTCTTAATGATATTGACAATATTTGTTGAAGCATTTATTTCTTAAATGCTGAGAAAGTTGGCTTGGCATTTGTATGGATGAAACTATGCATTTTAACCCTTGAGAAATGGAATTAATTGAGTCCCAGGACTTCATGGCTTTGTTACGTGGTTGATCCAATTTTCTGTAGGAATTAATATTTAATGTATGTTGGATTGTTGTCTTACTCTGGCATTAATTAGCATTTTAGCGAAGTGGGGTACGACATATAATGAGTTAGTCATGACAAAATCATCTGAGTCCACCAATTTAAAAATACATCATAGGCATCTTCTTTAAACTTAAAGGTTGGTTAAATGACTCAATTGCAAAACTTTGATTTTGTTTTTGGCAGTGAGCATGAATCATGGTCTTACTTTAAAATGATTTATAATGTCATGTAATTTGGTATGAAATAACATATGTTCGATTTGATCTAAATGATAGATGTTTTATGAGTTTCATGGATACTAAGGTTGATTTTACTAGTGTTAGGGTCTACGAGATTTTTATGATGATGTTTGCACTAATTAAAAGGTGAATGAGATCTCATGTAAGAAAAATGTGCCATGATACCATGAAAATGAATGCTGGATAAAAGGAATTGTTAGAATCAATGTGAATGAGTTGTTCTAATTTAGATTGCAATATTAGTATATTACATCATATATAAGGGAAGCCAACAAGATTCATTAATTACAAAAAAAAAGTAGCAACTAAGTAGAAGCTAATGTGTATTTGGCATCATTTTTTTTAAATGTGTTTTTTT
>NW_018217445.1:0-2217 GCF_001263595.1 Phalaenopsis equestris | reverse complement strand
CCCCACACTCCGGTGCCTAGGTGCCAAGTAAGGTGCCATGCAGATTGTGAAGCACGGTTTCATGCAGATGTACAAATTCCTTCGAACGTTGAGAGTTGACGAGTATGAGAAATTTTTTATGAATTGTTACAGCTAAAAAACAATTTGATGTTGGGCTTTCATTGTTTAGGTTCCACAACAAAAATAGCGCTTCATTATTTCACCATTGAGATGACACATTTTCTTAAAAAGCAAAATCATGTTTTATATAAAGTTCAAAACTTTGAATTATTGCTGTAATGTGATTAATTTAATGAAAATGTTATGTTATGCTCGTTTGGATGTCTGTTAGCATGGACACAACATGAACAATGATTGATACACAGCTCATATATAATTTTCTGATGCTGGGTACAATTTTTGACTAATCAATTACTTCATTTAAATTTAATTCAATAATTATAAAATTCATTTTCACTTTATTGAAGTCCATTATTATTATTATTTTTATATATAAACAGAACACAAGGATGAGAAGTGCTTTTCATTTCAACTATTTTATGGGGAAAATATGTGAGACTGAGAAATTTTTGTATATCTAATATAGAAAATAGAAAATCAATGTCTTGAAAACTATATTAGTCAATTTTTTTCTGATACCAACCCAGCCGACAAGAAGTATTTTCCTTACAGAAAATATCAGATAATGCAAACAAAGCAAATCAATACAAAAGAATTGCATGCTGTTTGACATTACCCAAAAAGAGTATTTAATTAAAGCAAAATAATCCTTAAAAATTCATTCATCATTCACAAACACCATTTCTTTCTTATCATAATCTTCATTCAAGTATTTGTTGGATTCAAATTTGTTCGTAGAAGATGCAAAAACTCAACTAGCAGAGAACCAGAGAGATTGTAGACTTGTAAGAGTTCTGGTTTATTGAAGACTCGGAATTAAGAGAGTCAGACAATAGAAATTCTAACATTAGATAGCAAAGTGATTTTATTATGGCAGAATTGTAGCTGAAACAAAATGTAAAATCATATTATTGCAGCACTTAATTGATGAGTGAGTATCAAAGTTGGTGGTACAAATTTGGCTATATGGAACAATTATGTAGGAAAATAAATAAATATTAAATTCGGAATGACTGGTTCTGTATTGAGCATTAGAGACTGAAGATATTTTCAAATGGAAGGAGAGTACTTTGGACGAGAATCTTTTGTCTGTTGGTTGAGTATTCTTGACGAGTAGCTGGCTCTTCGGATGATTAGACTTATTGTGTAGGCATTTCTGTACGTTCTCAAGTAAAGCTCGGCCGTTCAATTTCTAGGGATTAGTAGGGTTTCTCTTTTGAACAAAAAGAAAAGAAAAAGAAAAAAAGATTCGATTTTTAGGTGGGTAGAGATTGTAGGTTAGAGTAGACTGAGGTTTGAGTAGAGTTATCACCAATGGTTTGATAAAGCCAACTTGAGTCATGAGATGATGAATATGAGAATTTAAAGAAAAAAAGAAGAGCAACTTTGAAGATAAATTCTATGGTTATGATAAGTGAGAGTTTTGAAATTAATTAGATATTTGATCATTAGAAGTATATATTAGCATTAAAACAATGATGACAAGTCTTACCTACAAGATTACATTCTTGTGGTTAAAATGAATTTAATTATTCAAGTTTGAGAAACAATTTTTATCTTCTCGACATCCGTCTTCATATAACATAAATCATTTTATATTGAAAAAGAGATGCAAATGTATGTTTAACTTGAGTTGAGGCCAGTGGACCTGACCGTATCGTATTGATACCCAATGGGATTCCTCCAACCACCGATAGGTCAAAAAAGAAAACTGTACGGTTTTCGATGAATAAGACCAGAATACAAATTCCTTACTCAGTCTTATAGATTCAAAATATTGACTTGCTCATCAACGTTTCACTGTATCACAAATCAATTAATTCGTGAAGGTACCACAAAGGGTTTGCTCCAACACCAATAGATCCTGGAAAAAAAGGAGAGCGTGTAGTCTTCGATGAGTTATACTGAGAAGGACAAATGTAGATTTACTCAGATTTACATGCCCAAAGGCTTGATTCCAAGATCAGCCTTGATTTGAACTAGAATCAATCAGAACACATCACATCGTGATGGTACCACACAGGACACCTTAACATACAAAAAACCTGTGGATAAAGTCGTAAAAAAGACTAGGTTTGTGAATTCCAGTAATGGGGG
>NW_018217444.1:0-2217 GCF_001263595.1 Phalaenopsis equestris | reverse complement strand
CCTAATAGAGCATTCATCAAACAAAACATCTTCAATCATCAAGCAGCACTTAACTGCAACTTGGAAGATGACTTTTGGAGTATGTTAGTCAACTTTTTGCCTGAAAACGGGGCCTTCGATGGTTCTCTGATGAATTTTCGCAACTCTTTTAGGACCTCATGATCTTCCATTCTAGAGCCCAAGCAATCCACTATAGTTTGAACCATTTTTACATCGAGAGATATGTCATCACCTGCCATCTGATGGAGTAAGTCAACTACTTCTCCCATTTCACCCTTCTCTCTGAAACCATTAAGTAGAGCATGATATACAACAACATCTGGAGACAGACCACAATTAATCATATCCTCAAATAGCATCTTAGCTTCTTCCAACTTCCCTGACTTTACAAATCTATTTATTATTGTAGTATATGTAATACAGTCGGGGCTTAAACCTCTCTGAAACATATCCGAAAGCAATAGTTTTGCAAATTCAAAATCCCCATCTCTACCAGCAACATCAATTAAGGTGTTAAAAGATATCACATCAGGTGTAAACTTCTCACTCATTTCACTGAACAAACTCATCATTCTCTCCTTCATACCTCCCTTAGACATAGATGCCATCAATGTATTATAATCAAGCAAACAAGGAGAAAGTCCATGATCTCCCATCTCATGCAGAAGCCTCTCAGCCTCATCAACTTTTCCCAATTTGCATAGCTCATTTATCATTATGCTATATGTAAACGAGTTTGGCTTCAATCCCTTACCATTCATCTCATTTTTTAGCTCCATTGCTGCATTAAACTTGCAAATCTTGATCAGTCCACCAATCAACACATTATAAGTCATCAAATTGCAATCATACCCTCTTTCTACCATCATCTTCTGAAGCTCCAACGCCCTAGAAACCCCTCCTCTCTTACACAACCAATGGACAATTGTGTTGAAAGTCAAAATATCAGGCTCAAGGCCATGCTTCCCCTCAAGCATTTCATCAAGCATTTTGATGGCCTCCCTCATCTTGTTCGCCTCACAAAAACCTAGAATCAAAGTGTTGTATGTCACAACATCTGGTAAAACACCCTTATCACTCATACTCGCCATGAATGCAAGAGCATCATCAATCATTCCTTCCTTGCATAAATGATTAATCAACACATTATAGGTCACAGTGCTTGGTTCCACTCCCTTCTCCACCATCAGACCAAACATTTTCATGGCTTCCTTCTCCTTCCCCTCCTTAAAAAGCCCATCGATTAATCCAGTATATGTAAAAACCTCAGGCTTTATGCCTTGCTCCACCATTTTATTCAGCATTTCCTTAACTCCAACCCACCTCCCTTCCTTTTGAAGAGCATTAATCAAACAAGTAAAAGTAACCACATTTGGTGAAATACCTTTCTCATTCATCTCTTTGAAGAGTTCCAACCCTCTATCAACTCTACCCGCATAACAAAAACCGCTAATCAGAGCACTATACACCACCACATCTGCAGCCACACCTCTACTCCTCATTTCAGTCAACAATTCACACGCAAAATCCACTTTCCCATTCTTACAGAAACCATCAATTAAAATAGTGTAACTCACCAAATTCGGCTGGAGGTCTCGTTCATCCATGTGCTTCCACAGCTCTATCGCCCTCTCCATCTTCTTCTCCTTGATTAACCCATGGATGAGAGTATTGTAAGTGATAACATCAGGAGGGATCCGCTGGGGAAGAAACTGTTGAAAGACCTCAACGGCTTCATCAAGCTGGCGGCTTTGGCACAGGGCTTTGATAAGGAGATTAAGAACATGAGTGCCGACAGGATGGCCGGATTTGAGGATGAGACCGGCGGTGGAGAAAGAGAGTTTAGGGTTTTTGGTGAGAGAGAAGCAGTAAATGAGAGATGTGAGAGTTGGGTAGAGCGGTGGGATTCCTTCGCGGATGAAATCCTGGTAAACCGATATGGCGGCAGCGGGGTCGCCAGCTTTGATAAGGGAATGAACGCGAGAGTTGCAGGAGGAGGCTAAGGGGTTAACGGCCGGCGCAATTGGAGGCTGAGAATTGGGGGTTTTGGCACAGGAGAAGCACGAGATGAGAGAGGTTACAGCGCGGGTAGAAGAAGCAGGGGCCTTTAGCTCCGCCATGAGGATTTTGGAGTGGCTGTATGAATTGAAAGAGGGCAAATTTTGCGAGCGAGATCACAAATCATCCGAAATTTGTTATTTACAAATCCACCACAAA
>NW_018217443.1:0-2217 GCF_001263595.1 Phalaenopsis equestris | reverse complement strand
TATCAATACAATTAATTAATTTATCTAAAATAAAACATACTTTTTTTAATATTTAGCCTTGAAGGTTCTATATATTTACAAATTTAAATGTACGTACATAAACATAAAAGTGTAATTAATATTTATTATTAATTATTTAGAATAAAAATTTCAGTATTAAAGATACCGTAATGACAAGGTTATAAACATAAAATGTTGGTATTACATTAAAAAATTAATATGGGACCCATCGAAGTGGTTCGTTGATGTTTACAAGCCGAACAATTGAAATCATACGTGGCATCTCATATATTTATCTTTATGGCATATGGCTGGGCCCCACACGTATGGGCCCGCCAAGTTCAGCCGAGGATAAGATAAGCCGCCTTAAAACCGTAATTAATTTGCACAAGAAACCCTATTGATCTCATTTTACTCGTTTTTATCCTTACCCATTCCGTTGGAGATATTTACATTCATACCACCAAACTTTTATGTATTTACAGGTCTAGTATTTGACCTAAATTTTTATATTATATAAAAAATAATTATTTTTTAAAATTTAAGAAGATATAAATAAATAAATAAATAAATGTAAAAAATTAAATTAGGGATATGTAAATACATATGAATTAAGTGACGTGCATGTAAATCTTCTTAATATTTTAATTAATTTTGTTTATATATTTTCCTCCCACCAGCTCCAATCTCCCGCGATCAATTTTCCGCATCTTATCGTTGTCGTCACGAGGCTCTCGAGAAACTGCGTGAACGCGCTCGTCGGCTTTCTTGGCGCCATTCAAACCCTACATATTGAGCTCCTGGCCTCTGGTTGTGTTGTTGGGAATCGGTTAATGGCGATTAACGATGCTGAGAGCTGTGAAAGCCGGGCTTTGCCGGAGAAACCCTTGCAGTATCAGCGGCAGAACAGCAAGTTCGGTGTTTACAAGGAGGTTCTCCGCCGGCTGATGGAATCTGGTTCCCCTGAGGTTTTGGCTCCTTCGTTCAAGGAGGAACTCTGGTCCCATTTCAATCGCCTACCAGCCCGGTAACTTTTCGACATTTTGTTTCGTTTGTTTATGAATCTCTCTTGCCTTCGTTCTGTGATTGATTTTGATTCATTTGGTACGTTTTTTTTTTGTACTTTTCACTGCTGATCATGCGATCAGTTTTCTTTTTCTGGTTCGTGATTATATTTTTGACCTCATTTTTTTCTGTTTCTTTTTGACCATGCACGGCTTGTATCGCAATCTGCTTGCTTTGTCGAGATCCTTTTTGGAGGAATGCTATATGGATATGCTTGTCAGCTTTAACGCCTTGAATTTCTAATCATTCTTAACCGGACAATTGCCCGATTTATTCATCACTGTTTTGGAGATAACCTTTGTTTGTTGAATCTTGAATTCATGTTGAGGGCGAATTTGTTGTACCGTTTATCTAAGTTTGTGGTTCTTTCCAGGACTAAGACATTGTGGTTATTTTGATAGTTACGCATTGGACGTGAATGTAGAGAGGGCGGAAGATGTCTTAACCCACAAGAGATTGCTACAGCAGGCGCAAGACCCCGTCCTTCAGCTTGCTTTTGATATTCGGCTTGTTCAGGTGTAAGAATTAGTTGTAATCAATCTGGTCAAAAACATCATTTTTTTTTGCACTTCTCTATCTACCGTCATCTCCTCATCCTGGGAGGTGAATTTGACGGGTTTTTTTATTCTTATTGCTGCACATTATCTTCTCAGTTTGGGAATTGTTTCAATTAGATTGAAAGTTAACCTTTCGACAAAGAACTTTATTTGCCGATATTCGACCTTTAAATACCGAAAAAAACATGAAATTAACTGTGCCACCCGAACCTTGCCTTCAGTTTTTCATGCTAATTAACCCTATGTGTTTGATGATTCTCAAGGAAGTTGTCGATTCTTATTTGAATTAGAACCATTTTAATTATTGGGTGCTTGATCAACTAGTTTGGAAGTGTATTTATCATGTCTTTGATCTGCATAAGAAGAGTTTTAAGTTTGTTATTAACCTAATCTAACGATCTGAGTTATTTCTGTAGATGCCTCGGGGAGAATCCTTTGGTACTAATTCACAGTCGGAAGAAGATACATAGTGAGATTTCTATCATTAAAAGTAGCACTGCCTGTTATTATTTCTTAAATTTTAACTTAGTTTAATGTTAAGTAACTGTATTTTATTGTTTTAGCTCGTCTCAAGAGATCAATACAAACTTCGAAG
>NW_018217442.1:0-2216 GCF_001263595.1 Phalaenopsis equestris | reverse complement strand
CATCAACATTGTATTAAAAGTATAAATCATACACAATAGTCTCACAATTGTCTCTTAAAGAAAAAAGTAAAAAACTCAATATACTTATCTCTTTAAGATCTAGAAAATGTAAAAAAATTACAAGCACGCTCACAATCCCACAATCTCACAATCTCTCTAAGATATTTCTTTTAAACTCCTAATTGCTCTTCTACTATCTTCTCCCTCCAAGTTCTTCCTTTTAAATGACAAAAAAATAAGAAAAATCTTCTAAACAATTATCTTCCCACTTTTTATATTTCCTCCATTGAACTCAACTTTTGAACTGCTCAAACCTGTCATTGTTCAATTATGGCGCTTAGGCGCCCTGTGGTTCGCGCCTAGGCACCAGTCACTTTAATATTTTGATTGGAGAACTGACCTCATGGTGCCACTATCATGGCGCCTAGGTGTCAATGTGTAGCGCCTAGGCACTGCATAAGCAAAGCCTACTTTTTGTGTTCTTGAGAAATTGAACAATACTTGGCCTGTTTGGGCGCCTGAGCATCGTTGAACTGACGTCACCTTTCCAGACTCTATGTGAATCCGTTGTCTTTGAATAAGGACTGGTGCCTAGGCGCTAGAACACACTTTTCTAATCAATTAGAACGATTGTGGATGCTGCCTAGGGTGGTTTTCCATGGTTTGATAAATCAGGTTAGGTTGAAATCAGATGAGGTATAGGTTGAGTCTTGAGTTTGAGCTTAAGTTAGTTTAGATTCATTTAGTTTTAAATTCAAGTGTTTTTAAATTATTTTATTAATGTTTGAATTAAGCTTTTATTTTGTTAATGTTATGCTTGCTTAGCTTTTGGTTTAGGTTGGTTTAAGTTTAGAATTGTTTAAGCCAACATGAATTTGTGTTTAAAGTTGAGTTTAATGTGCACTGATTATTAGATGACTTTATGTGTGAGTTCGATTAGTTTAAGTTTGTTTAGTGATAGCCTTATGTTTAGGTTTAGTTTATGTTTTTAGATTACTTTAGATCAAGGTTTAGCTTATGTCATTGTATTGTGTTTTGGTTTAGTTTAATTTAGTTTGGATTTTATGTTTAGTTTGATTTCATTGCATAAACTTAGATTAAGTTTGACTTCAAGTAGTGTAAAATTTGGGTTACGTGTTATATTTTAATTTTACTTATTTTTGTTAAACAATTTATTTAAGTTGATTTGGAGCATGATTTAAGTAGGAATTTGCTTTATGGTTTGTTTAGGTTTTATTAATCCTTATTTTAAGTTTTGTTTTATAGATTTCATTAAAATTAGATTAGGTTTTGATTTATGTTACTTTAGAAATTATCTTAGCTTCAAGATTTTTATTTTTTAACTTAAGAATTGAGTTATTTTAATTTGTTTGGATAACGAGTTAGTTTTAATTTTGATTTAAGCTTTTAATTTCAAAGCTAACCCAATTTCATTTTGATTAATCACTTCTTTTATTTTGATTTGAGTTTAAACCCAACCATGGTTTGAGATGACCTCCAAGCACGTTTGAGCTCATCTTGAACCAAATGAGTGAGTTAAGAGAACATATTAGGCTTGCTTAGGAGGGTCTCACAATGTCTCTTTAAGTTGGTTAAGTTAGAAAGTTAACTTAGCCAACCTAGTTCATAGGGCGAGCCAAGAGGTTTAAGGACACCTAAGGCATGAGGTTAGGTCCATAGGCTCAATGGGTTCAATATAGGTACATCAAGAATCTAAATGACACTCAACCCTTATTTTTCAATAAACTAATCAATGATCAACTCAAGATCTAAAAGTTATATGTTAGGACCAAGTCAAAATCATTTCGAGCTGAGAGTGGTAAAGTTTTGAATTTAATTCTAATTCGAGTTCAACCATCAACTTGTCCTTTAGCATTGCCCAAAATAATTCCTAGTGCTAGATCCTAAGCTCGAAGGATGAGTTGGGAATAGAGATGCAAACATCATAAAAAATAAGTTCAACATATATAGAAGCAGTCTCCAAGATTCGTTCTAGTTAAATATATGTTCATTTTGATAATTAATATCTCCATTCACACAAACATGCACTGTTGTAATTCATAATAGTGTTTGTTATGGAAAAAAAATTGACGCGCAAATGAATTCAAAATGTTTTAAACATTAGTTGTTTAAAATCTTCTTTTGTAACATTTTGTCAACATATTTCAATAAACTCTATAATTCTTATGCATTCAATATCATTTAAAAGCTTAAAT
>NW_018217441.1:0-2214 GCF_001263595.1 Phalaenopsis equestris | reverse complement strand
CCCCCCGGCCTACTTTTTTGCACTTTCAGTTTCAAACGTTCTGAGCTGTTTTGGACTCCTGGGTGATAGGCTTGGCACCTACCTTCCAGGCTCTCAGTTTGGAGAGTCTGGGGCTGCTCTAAGCGCCTAAGCATCTGGGGCTGGAGCTTAAGCGTTGTTCTAGCCCCAAAAACCTTAATTTTCATCGAGAACATCCGACGACGATTTTTTTCAATTTGTAAAGTATGGGAGAGTGTGTATGACTAAAATATAGTCTCATAAACTCAAAGAGAAGTATTTTTATGGGCTGTACATCAAGGATTTTAATGCCGATCGGTGCCCCAAATTACCACACTAGTACGACATTCTAAATTTTCATCTTCCAGAAAGCACCCACAAGAAGCTTTGATAGATTCCTTTGACAACGAGAGGCTCTGCATGTGAAAATGTGCTGGTCATTAAACACCATAATGGATATCAAACATGTCTCAGCTCGTGCATGATGCCACCTAATTGTGGATTCTCTCGGGAAAGGTCAAATCATCGTAGACTCTTATTTTGTGCCATGAACACGCACCAGGAGACTACATAGATGTCTTGAGCTACGAGACACTATGAATAAGCAGTGAATCATCCTAAGTGAACCAAGTAGACACCCTACATGCGTGATATCTAAATTTGATGCCAACATATGCCTATGAGGCGTGTCCCTCTTTTCAGAGGAAACACCTTTGTCACCGTTCTTTGCCTAATTTTTCTTCTTCTTCTTCTTCTCAGATCTCTCACATTAGAGTTTAAAGCCTCAGCCAACTTCATCTTTGCAGACTCCTTGTCCCTTCGACGGAACACATGGCTCAATGATATTGTTGTCACCTTGCCATAATTCAAAACCTCATTTTCATTAATGAGTGTCATCATAAAGTTTTCATAATCATTCAAGATAAATTTAACACAAGAAGTTTTTTTGTTTTCACCTTCAACATCCTGATCTAAATTTTAATAGATTTGTAAAAAAAATTTAATAAAATTATTTAAGTCTTAAGTAGTAATCCCACGTCTCATCTAAAACTTGTAGGATTGATGCTTCGTATGAAGATGATTCTCTGTCCTCTTCGTGAGATATTTGTTCTCCATCATCCACATTTTTTCTGTAGAGGTATCCATCAACACCATATATTTGATCTCCAGAGATATCCAATTTTGGATCAAGCCACAAACACTTTAGTTCATTTTCAACTAATCTCTGTTTGACATCCCTTGATTATTAACAATAGTCTTAACTATTATTACACATATAGCAATACTTAGAGCCATTAGTATGACTCTGTTTGTCATATACTATGGCAAATTGTAGCATTTGTTAAAACCAGTGTTGAATTCATCATTAGAATCACAAAAATTTGTTTGGGAAAATATTTGAACCTTACTTACGTAATCCACATGAAGCTAAGAAGAAATTTGTTTACGAAAAGCTTAGAGTACTTTAGATGTCTCAAGCCCAAATTCTCTTTTTAGTCCCTTATTTATTGAATTGTTGGCACAATAACAAAATTATACTTTTGTCTAAACAAAAAGAAAAAACAACAAATAAATATACATATGATTTGACCTTAAAATACATGTGAATTTCATAATTATGTTTTTAGAGAATACATCTGAATGCCTCTCCCTGAATGCAACGGCGGAACTTAAGCTTAAGAAAAGGGAAAAATTAAAAATTAAGGGATGGCAAGTATTTAAGTTCAAAATTTTCTTCCCTTTAAAAAGATTATAAAACTATTATAAATATTATTATTAAGCTAAAAGTATAGTTATATTAAACTATTATAAAGTTCTAAGTTTAAGGGGTAGAATTTCAGTATATTATATATGATATTAAAGGGTTTATTAAAAATTTTTGGGGAGGAAACATCCCTTGGTTCCACCACCGTGGGTGCTTCGATCGGTTTTGTGGTTGAGTCGATAGAGTTGCCAGCTCAATCAGTGCAATGTGTTGACTAAAAAGAGGAATTTGTTTGAATTATTTTGTACCACGGACAAATAATTTTCTAAGTTGGGCTAAGTGTCTTTCTAAATTGAGCTAATGTCTATGAGTAGGATGAATGCCATTGGGTCGAGTGAGTCCTTTTAATAATTGAGTGAATTTCTTCCCATCCTCATTCCGATATGTATACTTTCAGTGCATACAAAGAGCTATGTAGATCCTATTAGTTTAATTTAAAAGGTGTATTTTTT
>NW_018217440.1:0-2208 GCF_001263595.1 Phalaenopsis equestris | reverse complement strand
TTTCACTGCAAATTTATATGTTTTTTTGAATGCCATAACGTGCTCTTGAAATGTTTTCAGTGCATCAAATTTTTATAATTGAAGTAGTGTTTATGGAATAATTTCAATATTACCAGGTTAGGGATGAAATTGAGCATCTATTGGATAATAACGAAGATATGCCCCAGTTTTATCTGACAAGAAAGCAAATGCAGAGTCATCAACTTGAAGCAGCATTGGCCGCTGCAACTTCAATCAGCACAGTTCCTGCTCCACAATATGTAAGGTTAAACTCTCAAGCTGGAGGCAGCTCAAGCTCTGTTAGTTTTCCTTTAGATGAGAACAATGTGGAGGATTTAGAAATGATGTTTGAGGCTTCCTTCATGCAATTGGAGGGGACCCGTAATAAAATCTTGGCGGTATGTCTTCCTCCTCCCCATAGATATAATGTCTAATAGTCTTAAAGTTTTATGTGGTTTTTAGTTTTTTCAAGAAAAATGTCTTGTATAGGGTCCTTTTATTCTCAGAGTTTATAAAAACCTTAATTTAGTCTCTTAACTCATTTAATATGTCAACCAAATTTCAGGGTGAATTTATTAGCAACATTCATTCGTTTTTCATCTTAATATTTTGTTTATTTTATATTTTATTATGCTTGCTTTTTGCTGAGTTTTCTTTTAGAGCTTATCATAGCATTTTCGTGTGATTGCATATTTCTGAAGGATAGAAAATGCTAGAGAGTAAATTAGTGGAAACATGCATGTGATAGAAGAAAATCTTGCTTTTGTTTTTGGTTTTTAGCATAAGAATATTTTTTTACTTTATATTTTATTCTATCTGTCTTTTTCTGAGTTAGCTTTTAGAGCCTATCATAGCACCTTCATGTGATGAAAAATTTATAAGGGGCTTTTACGTACATGTCACCCAATTCGTATGTATTTACCTATCTATCACCTCAGGGGCTTTTAAAAATTGAAGTGTTATATATATAAATACATAACCTGCAAATCAAATTTATCCCTATCAATTGCATCAAAAAAAAAATTTCTAGCCATAATTTTGGTCACTTGGGAATAGATTTAGTGTAACATAGTTGAAGCATCAAATCATAGATTTGTGATTTCTAGGGTATATTTGATGATGTTCTTTGATATTTGCTGATATAGCATGCATCATAATCTATGCTTTAGATATGCCATGAGATTATTAACTTTATTTAAGATATCGCTATCAATCTTTCGGCCTAAAAATTGGAGTCTTTACATTTATAGAGCCTTGGTGTCATGAATCTATGTATGAAAGGTATATTTTTTCACATTTAAAAATATAATAATTGTGATATTTTTGACATGATGTTAAAGATATGAGTCATATGCATGTAAATATGAATATACATATGAATTATGTGCTATGGTATGTATGTAAATGCCACTATTCTCTTTTATATTATTACGAGTAAAATCGCTTGTCATTCATTCATATGCCATCTTTTTGATCCACAGATGAGGGAATACATTGATGACACAGAACATTATGTGAATTTTCAGCTGGATAATCAAAGAAATGAACTGATTAAACTTCAGCTGTTTTTGGGCATCTTCTCATTCGCAATGGGAGTCGACTCGATGATAGCCGGACTATTTGGTATGAACATTCCGTGCTCATTGTTCAACATTGACAACCTGTTCCCCTCATTCGTCGTCGGATCAACAGCAGTTTCTTTCCTCATCTTCTTGCTCCTGCTGCTATATGCTAGATGGAAGAAGCTGCTTGGTTCCTAAAGGAACTTGCTTCTTGCTTTTGTTTGTTCATTGCAAAATCCTTGACCAAGATTCATTATTTTTGGGGAGTGTTTACATACATATCACACAAGTATTATGTATTTACATATATAACATCTAAACATTGATATTTGCATGCATACCACTCAAATATTTAACATCACAGCAAAGCACCACAATTACTATTTTAAAAAGTGAGATACACCTTTCTTGTACTAAGATGTTAAAAGGATAAATACCAAACCTTAGGTGTTAGATATGCAAATATATAAGAATTGCGTAGTATGTATGTAAATTGGCCATTTTTTGTTGGCTTAGGCTGGATCTAGGGTTGTAAGAGCTGAACATAACAGCACATATTGTTTGTTAATTTTTTGTCATTTTTTGAGTCAATTTGTGTTTATGAGATTCCATCATACATCATATATGAATATTTATGTTTTTTTTT
>NW_018217439.1:0-2206 GCF_001263595.1 Phalaenopsis equestris | reverse complement strand
CTCTCTCTCTCTCTCTCTCTCTCTGTTCCTCTCATCTGCCCAAATCTCTATATCTGGGGTGTAATCCATATGACACTTTTTAATTCAACATTCTAATAAATGAGGTGAGTATGGAATCATGTAATCAACATGAGGAGGAGCACACCACAGAGAAGCAACTCACAGGGGAGAAATGTGAAATAAGGAGTTCGTTAGAGAATTTATACAACAATAAATTTTGGAATTTCAAGATCAAATGGTGGGTTAGATGATATAATTGACCCATGCACTACTCGAGGGAAGGGCACAAGCTCAACAAGAACAGAACCCTCAAGAAGAATATGATGCCCAAGGCCGTTGAGCAACTTAGTGGGCAGAAAGAATTGAAGATTTCTAGCACTAGGAGAGTGTTGGGTCTAAACCGAGGGTCAAACCACGATTTTGATAAATAGAGGTTCACCTATAGTCAGAGAATGTGTTCTCTCAGTAGATATCTGATGCTGAGCCACTGGAGAAGTTTAAAATCCCATCTTTAAAATCGTACAATGGTCCGAGTGATTCAGTCGACCATATAACAACCAATGAGTCGGCTTTCTCCCTTCTAAAAATCTCTGACAAGCTTAAGTGTCAGTTATTTTACACCATGCTAAGGGACGTAGCCCTCAGGTGGTTTAATGGCGTACTGACAGGAGTAATCACCTTCTTCGATGAGCCAAAATGATATAACATAGTTGTCTAGCACCCAAAAGCCTTGAAATGTCTCAAATGCTCTGTGACACATCAATTAAGGACTAAGTGGGAGCCTTTAAGTGTTTGTCACTTGATTCTAGAAGGAAATGCTAGAATTTTAAAAGTTGGAGCCCATGGTAGAATAAGTCACCCAAACAAAGCAACTTAGGAGCAAACTATTCAAGTACTTTATTGGTATATGATAACCCAACAACCTGGCTGAATTATTAGAGTTAGTCAATCACCACATCAGTGTGGAGTTTGTTTACTTGTCCTGCCAAAAAGCCAAACAATCTGATTGTCATTCACAAAAGAGAGCCTCACGAGATAATGAGTGAATGTCAAAGGACAATCCAACCTCAAACTGGGAGGCAATCAATCATCTTCGGATGATAAAAAGCCTGATAGAAACATCCAATGAGGTTATAATTTTTCGAACGATCGACAATAGATAAAGAAACACCAATACCACTCAACTAAGAGTTTTGATGACAAGGCTATTGGAAGCTATACAAGATAAGGAGTACATAAAAAAAGCTCCATCGATAAAAACTAGAGCTTTTCTTTGGAATATGAACAAGTTCTATAAATACCAAAAAGACCATCGTCAAGACATGGAAGAGTACCGACACCTCCGGCTCCTAATTAAAAAAATAATTTGGGTTGAAAAGCTCAAAGAGTTTGTAGACCCAAAGGTGCTAAAACTAACGTAGAAGAAAACCCATACAAAAGATGATATGGATGAGCCTGTCCGAGCAAATGTTATCCACATCATAGGGATAGTACCGCCTATCCTAGAAGGAGATTCGATCTGGTGAGATGAACATAAGAGGATCATCATAAGGGAACTCTGCATCGCTACTTTTATGTCGAAGTAGAAGCCTCATCCCCCAATTATTTTTACTGACGTTGATTTGTCCCCGAACGGGAATCCTTACTATGACATCATAATAGTCACGGTGAAGATTAATAAATATCAAGTGGGTAGTATTTTTCTTTGCACTTGCAGTTAAGGAAATATACCTTTGATAAAATGCATCTATCAGACAATAAGATGGTTTTACTGACCAGCTTGCCCAATGGTTTTTCTATCAAATGAATGAAAGCCCTAAGAATAATCAGTCTATCAGTCTCATCGGGAGAAGGTGATAGCCACTTCACCAACATTATTTTACAACCATTCAACAAAATGCATCTTCAATCGACCACATCTCAACGACTTCTGAGTCTTGGCCTCCACCAACCACACTGTCATAAATTTTCCATACGAAGAGAAGATAGTTTTCTGTTTTTGGCAATTTGGAGGAGTGTCATATATGCTACCTCCGGGCAGTCGGCAATGCGGAGCAAGATTCATTCAACATTCATAATCAACAAGAAGGGGGCCTTGAAACTAATGAAACCATAATTGAGATTTCCATTACCCTTGATGAACTGGGTAGATTTTTTCTAATCAGTGAAATTTTTGATGTAGGACATGGAGACTTGCTGATCCAAT
>NW_018217438.1:0-2205 GCF_001263595.1 Phalaenopsis equestris | reverse complement strand
CTTTAGATTGTTTTCATCAAGATGCTAGATTTGACTATAAATATACCAAATTTGTAGTTCATTTGAATATTTTAATTACAATCCAAAACTTACATATGTGGTTGAATGGTATGATCTAGGCTTGATTGGACCTAAATTGAACAAATTTTAGCATCATTGGATTCATCTTATTGAAACGATATGTTTGACTGTCAACTTGCTATAATATACGTTCAGATTATCTTGAATTTGAATTTGGAGAATCATTTGAAAAAAAATGCATCAAGAATTATGCTTGATAAAATTTTATTAAGGACACATCAGTTGTTCCCAAATTATTGGGCGATATTTCTTGTATCACCCAAAAATATAACATTATACTTTCCAACAATTTGTACTTTGAAGAGACTTGGGTTGTCATGGATGCTCTGTGGGGTTCTAAAGTTGCCAAGATTTGGTCTGAAATGTTGAAAAATGATGAAATAATACTTCTAAGAAAATAATAATCATCTTGTCATTATATCTATTGGTTGTAGCAATGGTCGGGGCAGTATTGGTTCGATAAAGGCCTGACAATTATGGTTCAAAGAAAATAGAGGTGGTTGGGCAATGGTGGTCCGATGGCGATAATAAGCAGACGATAGTGGCCTAATAGCGACAACAGTGGTGGTTTTGCGGCAATGGTGCCCAAGAAAATACAAGCATGGGAAGGGGCAAAGCCTCAAAGTTAGGAGCACATGGATATGATTGTTTGCGAATGTGCACAAATGTGTTCTCGCGTGAGTGGGCCAGCGTGCACATGCGGGTGCACTGGCTTGTGCGGGCAAGACATTCATCGTCGTGCAAGCAAACAACAATGTTTCAGTTGAGTTCTAGAAGCTATGGTTTGACGATGATAATGATGACAAGGAAGCAATGCTCCGGTGGATGTTGGATAGCAGTGGTATGAAAGAGACAAGGGTGGCCAAACAAAGAGGATTTTGTGGGGATAGAGGGCAGGCAACAATGGTTTGATTGCAAATACTGTAGCGGCCAGGTAACGATGGTCCCCAAGCAAGTTTGAGCATGAAAAAGTACAAAGTGGTGAAGTTAGGGCACAAGGGTTCAGTGGTTTGTAAATGTGTGTGCATCCACAATTGTATTCAAGCACGATCATGCAAATGCACAAACCTAGGTGTAGTGACATGCGTAGCTAGGAACGCGTCGTTGTGTGCATGTGTGGGTGAGCGACGGTGGGTGATTGTGTGTATGTGCACAGGTGCACAAGCGTGCGTACACTGGTGTACAAGTGAAAACCTTCCTGCAAAGGCACTTTACTGGAATAGTTGTAACAACTTGTGTTAGAAACAATAACCATTTTTGGACTAGAATGATTGCAAGAAGGGTTGTCGTCGGTTGGTGTTTGATAGTGGTAAGTGGTTACAGCTGACTATGGTCAATGATGGCAGATGGGGGGTGGTCAATATTGATCAACGAATATGGAGGTTGGTGGTTATTGATCGGTCTTCTTTCCAAAAGAGGCTCTAGAATTCTTCTTTTTTTTCTCTTCCACTAAATGAAGAGAGGGAATCTATTTATAGCCTATTGGAAAGATTTATTTTAGTCATTTGACGAGATCAGACGGTTTGTGTTGATCCATTTTGATTCCAGGTGGTTTTTTTCAAAAAATTAGATGACTAATTAATCTCAAAATTGAGCAATATTGGGCTCGTTGGACTCTTCTTATAGAGATGTTCGATTTGACTATAAATATGTCAAATTTAGAGCTTATTTATTATTAAATTGATGAAACAAAACCTCAAAATTCTCTTCAATTGCTTGATCTAGGCTTGATTAGACCTAGATTAAAACAATTTTGGTATCAATTGGGGGCATCTTGTCCAGACGACCAGTTTGACTGTAAATTTGCTGAAATCTGGGATCAAATAATCTTTAATTTGAAAGTAGAGGATCCTTTGTATAAAGTGCATCAAGATTCGTGCTTGATAAAAATTTATTGATGACATTAATAATAAATTTCAAACCTAAATTTTAATAGTTACTCAAATAATATTCAAATTTTCAATATCAAATGAAAAATTTCATGAACAATAATTTCTTAAAGTAAAATGCACATTTTTATGTGTATATTTGGCTGTGACAATAAAATTAAAATAATATATAAATAAATTTTAAAATATATATGTTTTTTTGGACTTAGCTTTCTTGAAATTAAATTTATATGTT
>NW_018217437.1:0-2204 GCF_001263595.1 Phalaenopsis equestris | reverse complement strand
GATCCTACATAAGAACTCCAACATCCCATGGCAGCTCATCCACTAGATCAAGAATATCTCCCTCTTAATTAAATCAGCAAAGGTCATTGACACATCCCCGAGGAAGTAAATCAACCGCCAAACAGCTTGGCCTAAAATGGTTGTAATAGTGGGAGGGTTTTGTGCTCTAGTCTCCCAAATAGTTCTTTTAAGTTCTCGTTTCATGGGGATTCCTTGGAATTCCCTTATATTAGATATAAAATTTTTTTACCTAAATAGAAAAGCCTATTTTCTCATTTCTGTAAATCAAGAAAACAATATTATTCTGAAAAAAAAAGGTTATTTTAAATTAAAACCAGGACATACCCAATCTAAGCAAACTCCTACAAAACAATTCTCCCTCAGACCTAACTTGACCCAACCATTTTGACTTGGCCTAGGTCTAGATCATCAAGGATCTCTTGTCCGACAACCTCCTACTAAGAGTTGCCCCCGCGTCTTCCATGTTCTCCACACGAGCCGACAAGTCACAATTACTTTCCCCGATGGATGCCTGCCGACCATGCGACCTAGGAGATGTTTAGAGGCGATCAACTCGAGAATCGTCCGCCTCGCCTGATGCCTATTCTATTATCGTTGGCACCTAAATTGGATTCTTGCCGATGCCAGCCAGGGCTGGATCCTAACTCAGGTCTCTCAAAGTCTAGTCATTTACACCAATAAATAACATAAAGTTAAAGGACATAAAAAAAATAAATCAACTAATAAGACAGATGCTCCTCATACCCATGAGCCGATCCAACTTAGACATCGGGTAGGTTTTGCACAACAGCGGGTCGGGTGGTCAGTTCAACATTGCTCTGCTTGTTGTTGAAGAATGAATTCGACGACCCCTTTTGATCTTATTGTGAGATTGCAACCTCTTTTTATTTTCTTAACGATCTTCTTCTTCTTCCATTCACCTCCTAGGCTGCCTCGTGCTTTCAATTTTATGAAGGAAAAACATATTAGATTTTTTTTTGGGGATATATCCTCAGAGGTATGGTATGTTCTCCATTACAACACCCGGAAGCGAAATGATTCAAATGAGAGAAGTTGTGTAGTAAATAGGTAATGGGAAGGAGAAGTTGTGGAGTAAACAGGTAATGGGAAGTAGTCCCGTCGCGTCTTTTTTATAAGAATCAAATATGTAGAAATCAAGAGAACTCAATTATTAAGTAATTAATTAATAATAATGCAATCTGTTGTTGTAATAAATGTACTTATTCTTACTGTAGGGTCACTTCTTAGAGGTAATAGAACAAGATAATTAAAATATGTACATAAAAATGTGCGAATGTTGATCATGAAGAGATCTAACGGTCCAGAAGGGAAGAATATAATGAATGTGGGCCCATTACTAGATCGTGGGACCTACTTGTCCGCATAAGTGAAGTTGTCATAGTCAAGCCAATAAGGCCAAAAGATAGAGCTTTGGGGCAGACAAAAAGATGATCAAACGACCTAAACGTAAACTATTTGCTAGATGCAATGCCATCCGAGCTGATCATTAACAGAAAACTGACAAGAGGCAATAGCCAAACCACATGGGGAACTGATCCAAGGGAAGATTTTATGTCACAACATCTGCGCCATCCAAGAGATTCCACAGTTTCCCCATCATAACAACCAAGTTCGGTCGATCAAACTGATCCTTTCGACTCGAAACTGCTTAGGTCAACGCGTCAAGTCAGGATGTTGTTCGTTGACATGCGCACATATAAAATGCCAGAAGCATCCAATTACGAACTTGTTTAAAACAAAATTAAAAAACTGTAATTTCATCATTTTGTACCATCTCCTTTATAATAGGAGACTCATTTTATAAATATGATACGAATTATTACGATAGATTATTGTTCACTCTTTTTACGTCTCTTTCTCTCTCTATTTCTTTGATGTGATTCAAACGCAAATCTAAATTCAACATTATTATTATGAATATTTTTTATAATTTTTTAAATTTCATGCGCTTCCAATTGCATGCCATTCGCTTTGTGTGCGGAGAAATTTTGCAATTGATTTTTGATATATCACTAATAAATTTTTATCATTTGACATAAATCTCAAAACATGACACAAATCTCAGTGCATCATTTTGAGCAAAAAATATTCAAATCTTGATAAAAAATAATCCAAAGCTCTAATTTAAGCAAACTTATAGTCAAACTGTCCGGCTCGATGAG
>NW_018217436.1:0-2203 GCF_001263595.1 Phalaenopsis equestris | reverse complement strand
GCGGATTCAAGCGTCTTGCACCCGCCTTATCCCCAGCTGAGGGTTTATCGTCGATTGGCTAATTGATCGATCGGACTTCCTATCAGCTTCTCTCGCTAACTCATGGCAGTCGCTGGGCCATCCGTTCTCTCTCAGCGCTCCCTGTACAGATTAAGCCCATTCTTTTCTACTACCCGCTCCCGTTGCTCAGGCATTGCATTTTTCCGCTGGAATCTAAGCCTCCCGAACAGGAAATCTTTTTCAAGTTCAGTTACCCACGCATCTTATTTCATGCCTTCTGTTATTGGAGCTGGATTTAACGCCTTTTTTGCTGGCCAGTTGCGGCTATGACGAATTGTGGCTTCACCTCTCCAGAAACTGTGAAATCATTTGATTTTGGGTCAGAGAAGAGAATATATGACTGGTATTTTTATCGCCAGTTCTTCCTTACTATAGGAACTATGCTTCTATAATGGAAGATTTGCTTCTTATTGGCTGCAGGCCACATCTTCTTGTGTATGTTTGATTCGAAGGAATGGGAGGGACTGTATTTTACTTATATAATTGTTTCTGAAGTAATTATTATGTAATTGGGTTTATCATTAAAATGTGAATAAATGTATTTTTTTTCATGAACAATTCCGTAGTAATGCTTGATGAATCAGAAAACGTAAAATTTATCTGAACATTATGGAACCGAGCATCAAAGAATTTTTTTTTAAAATTTTCTCATCAAACAATTAGATGAAAACCAATTTCAATTTATTTATTTTATCACTCTTTTTATTTCATTTCTTTCTAATCCTTCAAACCAAACTAAGCTTGTCCTAATTTTAGAGCTGATGGGCTGAGGAATTACTTTATGGCGATGCAATATTCAGGAATGTTTGCAATATTCAGGAATGTTTGAGCGATAGCTAATGCAGAGAACTTAAATTTGTTTTCTTTACTTAGTCTTCACTTAAGCAACCACACAAGCCTGCATTTGAAATGAATGATTATTTCTAGTAGAGCCCCTAAGGGTAAACTACAACAACTCTTTTTGTTCAGTCAACCATTTCTGATGCCAACAAGCTATTTGAAGTTTTGACACATGCCTTAATTGTTTTGATCAATTTGTCTTCACTTTCAATTAGTATTTTTTGGTAGAAAGGCCTTCTAGACGACTGTGTTTAGTTTCCTATACTATTTATATTGGTTACCATGAGATATCTCCTCATACTTTTTCAAAATACTATGCCTACTATTGATAGCCTTTTTATCAAAATTTTAGGATATTATTCACAATGAATTGCTCGATTAACTTCATCTGCAAGGGATATTTGACATACCATTAATTTTAAAGCCGATTCATAGTTATTGAAATCATTACAAGATGAATCCCAATGAGCATGTTGAACCCAGAAAGTATGTAGATGTATTGATTCAAAAATGATTTTTGTGAGACAGTTGAAGTTCATGTGCTATTCATACAATATTAATGTCAAATAAACACGTTTCTTGGACTACTATGTTGATAGTTTTTTGATATCTAGTTTTATGTTCTATTTTATGCTCAGTTTTTGTCCTTGCAGTTCTTTTGACACAACATATACATTCAAAATGTTGATCTTGTTATTATCATAATATTTTATCATCTTTCAATTTTTTGTTTGCCGTGTTATTGAGTCCATAAAATTCATTTTTTGTTCTATATTTTTTTAGTTTGTTTATTTGCTATAAAATTTGGCAGTCCTTTGTCGCCTCCCTCATGTATGGGTCTTCTGCGAGAGTACTAGGCTTGCCCATCACACTGATAAATGCGTGCAAAGTCGGTTCCCTAAGACATTTTAGTCGGGGGCCTTCTTCCACTCTGCCCCCCAAAAAAGGATATATGAGTCTTAGTACCTTCATGAAGGCCTTCACAACATAGAATATCTTCCCCATGCAAACATAAGCAGACATATAATGTGTCGCGAGTGTAGCCTTAGATGTTTCCCAATCATGCTTGGAAAGTGCATAAAGGTTCCACTTGTTTTGCTAAATATGTCAGAAAATGAGATTTTTGAGGAGTTTTCAATGGTTAAATTTATAACAGTTTGTAAGGCATGATAACAACTTTTGCGACGAGATGATGTGCAACACTATCTATTCTACCTTTCTTTTTATAAATTTTCATCTTTTTTTAATTTTATTTCCTTTTTTTCTTTTTCTTTGTTTTTTTTTGCTCCATTTATTTTTTTTT
>NW_018217435.1:0-2202 GCF_001263595.1 Phalaenopsis equestris | reverse complement strand
AAAAAATTAAAATACAAAAAAAAATGCGATAAAAATAATTCACTAGTTATACTGCCTTAATTTTTAGCAGCTTTTTTTGTGCCATTTTAAAGTCAAATTTTGTGTTGTGTTGATTGGCAACCCGGTCCTTAGGAAGATCGTTGATCAATTTTGGATATAATATCACTAGCTCAAGTCTTACTCCTCGCCCTATCCAATTTACTCGGTTGGATCATTGCCTCGGTCGAGCCACACCTTTTGCCAGTTCTTAGGCGAATCTTGTCGTTGTCATCACATGGGTAATTGTCGAGACTCGCTACTTGGGTGATTTATGTCGTACGCTTTGCGAAACTTGTCGCTACTGAACAGGAAACCACTTCCAGAGCATTTTTCGTGTTGAGTTTAGAGACGAGTTTTCGGATGCTTTGAGCTTTGAGGAACGATTTTTTTATACATACCATATTTGGAATGTCGATGTAAGATTTTCTCCTCCTAGTCATGTTCCTCTTTTTTGTTGGTGACATGATCCACACTTACCACACCTTGCAGGATGTTGAGTCCAAAATTGTCCGAGAGGCACACCTAAGGAATAAAGCATCGTAGAGAAGAAAGAGCACAGTAGTAAACAATAGAAAGCGTGTAACCTTTATTCGAGAAATGACCCCCTATTTATAGATATAGAATGTTACATATATCAAATTATATGTATGCCCCCTCATCAGATTGTGAGAGATATTTTAGTATTTTACACTTATGAGCCATGTATACCCACTGGTGGATACTTTCGTGGCAGAGAGCCCCTACTGATCAGTTTACCCTTTAATCAGGTCGATAGGCCAGGTTGAGGCCTTTCGAGAAATGGGAACTGAAAAGTGAATAAACATATCGATTGGCTCGGACAGGTTTCCTCATTGTGGTCCTGGTAGACAATAAATGGCCAGTCAATCCTTCTATCTGTCACTGCAGTGTCTTCATCTAACTATTGAATTTTTTCAAGATTCGTGCAGATATATTTTATACACACAGTAATATATATGCAAATTTTCCTTCAAAAAATAGTAATAAGATTTTACAAGATGGTTCAAGAATTTTAAAATATTATTTTTTTCTTTATTATAAATATATATTATTTTACCCAAAAAAATGTCACCATCAGTGACAAAAATCACAGCCACCCAAAGCTGTCCTAGTCACATCCCACGGACGGCATAAACAAACTGATGAAATACTAAATACAAACTGACCCAGCTAAAACAAGGCAGCAGTAGAAAATATTACGCCCATATAATGCACGTTCGGACGATCAACCATCAGTTGCCGCCACATAGCCATACACCTCATTGACGGGCGATGTGGCGGCCGGTGGTTGGTCGTCCGGACTTCCGGATGCAATATATTTTCAGGCCGCAGCGAATAAAATGAAAATATGGACATCTACATACATACCACCATTCTTAGATATTTACATCTAACACTCAAAACTTCATATTTATGCATGCAAACTCAAATCATAAATAACACATTAAAAAACCTACAATAACTTACTCTCAGAAAATGAAATAAACCATTTCATGCATACATTCTAGAGCACCCAAAATGTTACAAGTATGAATACTAAACTTTAGGGGTTAGATATGTAAATGCATTTGGATTATGGGGGCATGTAGGTAAATTTTCCATTTTGAAAAACAAAAGGCTTTACAGATTTGCTGATCCAATGAAATAGCAAAATGGCAAAAAAGTCCTACTGCTTTTCACAAATTACATGTGAATGGATAGCATGAAGGGGCTTTGCTTACATAAGCAATTACCAAATCATAATGGAGGATAATGCAATATTAATATAATGACCAACAACCCTGCAAAAGTGATTGACAAAAAGGATGCATAAATTTTAAGGGGAATACAATGTTGGGGGCAACCAAAAGGGATAAGTCAAAACCTAATTTAATTGGATTTATTTGAACTAGTGCCAATTGTAAAATTTAGGCATATTAAGAGAAGGGTTTGAGTCACCAAACACATTAAATATCAATAAATTGAAGGTACATTTACAAACATACCACCGGATTATTATGTATTTACATATCTATCATCCAGAGTTTGTTATTTACTTTTATAACACATTAGAGTCATAAGCCCATGCATGAAAAGGGGTACCTCACTTTCGAAAAGATAGTGATTGGGATATTGTTGATGTGATGTTACAGATTTGAGTGATAT
>NW_018217434.1:0-2202 GCF_001263595.1 Phalaenopsis equestris | reverse complement strand
ATTCAATCCGATTATACAAACATTTGACGGTCGGCGGTGGCAATAGTTAGACCGCAGTGGTTCGACAACGTCAATGGTGGTCTGACGGGGGTAATGGTGGTTTGACAATGACGACTGTTGGATGGTTGTGGCTGGTTGCGATGGTCCAACGGTAGTGACTGTTAGGTGACATCAGGTGGGGGCGATGGTTTGACAATGACGAAGACTAGACAACGGTGCTTTGGAGGTAGTGGCGGCGACAGTCAGATGGTGGTGGCAGCACGACTGTGGTGGTCCGGAGGCTTGACGACGATGGCCCAAAAGTGGCGGTGGCTAGTCAACAGCGGTCCGGTGGTGGCGGAGCTCAAGAACCCTCAAGGGTTGGATGCTCTTTCAGCTTTCTCTTCTAGGTCCAGGCCCCCCTTCATGAAGAAATTGGGGGTTGATTTATAAATTTTGTGAGTGACATGCTTTGTAAATATTTCATGAATTCAGACCATTCCATTATGAAGAGAGTGGGGATCTCTCTGCGTGAACTTTATGCCAGTAGACTTTAAGGGAGGCGGCCGAATTCTGCTAGTATTTGTATTTTTTTCCTCCCGATCTGCAAATGCCCGTCGAAGAAACATGGGCCCTTGTATTGCTTTTGGTGCGTCTCGGTTAGTCAAGTCATCATTTTTTTTGTTGGCCATCAAATCTCTTTAAGATTCATGTTAACACATTTTCTTTTGTACATATTCAAATTCTCTGATTCTCTTGTTGTTTGATAACAATAGTTGTGATAAAGACATCTGAATCTTAATTTTCAAGAAGCTGTTGATGATTATTAAATGTGCAATAATTGAATGATCTTAAAATTCTATGCAGTGATCCCTATAAATGTAGAGAGTTGAAGAAAAAAATGTACCTTATTTTAGCCTTCTTTGAGTTGGTTATCTCTTCTTATTCTTCATTGGTGATCATGGAGAGCAGTACCCCCTCTAAGACAGCTAAGTTCGGTGAGGACGCCCGGAAGTTGTTCGTCCAGGCGATGAAACAGTGAGTAAAGACCTCTTCCAAGAGCATGCACCCTTAAAAGCTTCCCGTGGGTTGAGGCGATACTCCTTGAAATGGTTGACAAAGTAGGGTCATCCGACTCGCTTTCTAAACCGCCCCACAAAAAGGTCCCAAGCGAGGGAGTGTATTATTGCCCAAGCATTTTAATAAAGATCTTAATTATTTCAATATGCATTTTAGTTATTTTGTAACTAAAAATGTCGTTATCTTTATCTCATGCATTTTAATATGGCTCTAACTATACATTTTAATACGTAATTAGAAGTTGACGGCTATTTTGGATCTTGCCTTGTCAAGCACAAATTAATCAATTTGTGCCCACATAAACAAAAATATTTATACAAAACAAACTGAAAGCGTTGTGCTCATTTAGATCAGATCAGACGCATTGAATCAGTATTATTGCTCGGAGATGCCTTAGAATTTTGATTAAGAAAATGATTAGCAAAGAGATAAAATTTTATTATGATTTAGGTTCTTAAGGGAAAGTCAAGCTGATGAAGAAGAGTTGGAGAAGAAGAGAATGGAGAAAGATAGATGCCAAACAGATTTGAGACTTCTCAGACTGTTTATAGAAGGCCAAGTTTTATATATATAACGCACCTTCAAACGACTTGGGATCGAATTGCTACGAGTTTAGTCTTGATGACTACTGTCGAATTTATTTTCTTTTTTGCTCTGTCAAGGTATCTAAGGTAGTATGCTTGACTTTCTTAACATAATAGAATAATGGTTCAAATTTAGCGTATCTTCTATTTATTTTAACTTTAGTGATATTATATGACTTGTATGTTCTTGTTCCACAATTAGGAATATGATCAAACCAGTCATAATTAAACAAAAGTACACTATTCTCAATAAAGCCAGGATATTGTAATTGTACTATTTCTTGGAGAATCTCATACTATTTTACCTTGTAATCATTAAACTTTTAATTATTGTTTTTTCTTTTTGAATGTATTGGAACTCAAGCTCTAGCCGCCATTAAGCTAAATCAATGTTTCCACATACTATAAACTTTTGGGTCTTGTTAGCAACTATTATATCTTGAGCCTTTCTTAGCTAACTTATGGTCATTATCTCATTACAAAGTATTTAATTTTGTTATTGAACTAAACAAAATTGATTTTATTTTCTCGTGTGATAAATTTTAAGATTAGTATATTT
>NW_018217433.1:0-2201 GCF_001263595.1 Phalaenopsis equestris | reverse complement strand
AAAAAAAAAAAATTCAAAATTTAATATTAAATGGGGGATTTATGAAAATAATTTAATATGTGTAAGACATGTAATTTTTTATGTTTGTTCATAATTGAACTCCACTAATAACTAAATTTTGATTTGTTCTTAACGAAATCGTTTAGACATAATTAAATTTCGATTCGGTTGGTATGGTATAATTAAAATTTTAATTTTTGGATCTCAAATTTGAGCTGTTATCGGTCTGATCAATTTGAAAATTGATCGATCCAAACTATTAATGTGAATGCTAGCCCTTAATTGTAAGTATGAATGCTTCTTCTATCCTTTTGAGGCACATATGTAGGATTCAACCTATCTGTTCAACTCGAATCCCATGCGACGATGTAGTGTTTGCACCTTAGCATTGTGTGAGATGTAAATTCTCTTGAATGTGTTTGGTGTTCGTAGACGACCGTTTGTTTGTCCAGCACCGTCATACTCAATCCCAACACTATAGGGAATCATTCTTTGTTTGTTTAAGCTCTGCAGTGCCATAAACCCAATGTCGTGGCGCTACCATTTTCTCAATATAAACTGCCCTTCCCGCTCCTTCCATTTTCATGGGATCAATCATTCGGGTTGAGCGGGTAGGAGTGCATGGTAGAGCATTCAAAATGATTCCATGATCATAAGTTTTGTCTTCATATATGCTAGACTCATGCCTTCGATAAATAATATTGAGGTTGCTAAGGATCAGGCGGTCCTTAATTATTGCATTCAACAAGAGAAATTCATAGACGTTGGCTTTGCCATTTATGTTTCTATTCAAAACATGGTTAAGGGACCCTATTGGCCTTGACAACCCATCAGTTATTTGCCTTATGTGTGAAAACGGGGGTCAAAAGTGAAGGCTTTGGAAAGCAGTTAAGACTGGCTAACCTTGAAGAATGAGACTTATACATCATAAAAGGGCGCAACTTCTGATACTTGGGAGAGTTCTTCTCGGGCGTCTACTTCTTGCTCTTGCTTTTCTTCTTTTCCATAGCCTAGAGATTAGACATCTTGAGTGATAATGTGATCTTTATTCAATGGTGGCGATAGGACATGAGTTAGTGCTTCAACTATTATATTGACCAACACCAACACCAATATGAGTATCGGCCACAATTTAACTTAGCTTTAGCGGACATGTTTCAACATTGCTAGTTGAACACGAGGCCTAGTCCAATCCAAATTCCTATTTCACCACCTTCAGCCAATGTAAGGATATCATTAAGTCCATGAAGCTAGATGAGAATGAGAATCATGATGATGAGGGCGATGACTCTTGTTTTTATAATTTGCTTATGATCTGAATTTCCCTTTATACTATTTAGTATTTCATGGACATGTGTTTAGGGATATGCTATTTCTACTTAGTGATTTGTTGATGTATTTATGTGCTTTCAGCTTAGTAATTTGTGGATTCATGTAAACACTTGTGCTATTAAACTCCAATTGAATGATAACCTTAACTTAGATTCCTTGTAACTTAATAATATATAAGGTAACTAATTATAAGTGAATACAATTACACCTTGAAAGCATTTACTACGATATCCTGAAACAATGAAAGGTAGACCACCAATCCCATGAAAATCTACTGATTATTCTAAAGACCTGTCAATCTCACTAGTCATAACAAAAGAGTTAAATACCAACATAACAATATTAAAATATCAACTATATTTTATGCATTACAATCAAAACACAAGAATGTAACTGCAATATATCCATAAATATTTATAACGAATTACGAAAATGTAATAATGAGATCTAATATGGCAATGTTATAAAGAAATAATAATTATTAAAGCATGACATGGTAGTAACTAAACTCGAGTCCATGCAACAGTAAAATAAGACTAATTATACGAGAAAATCATTATGGAAAAAATAAATAAAATCTACTGTAACTATATTAACAAAATTTATATGGTAATACTAGCAAACATACAACTAGCTAGGAACCTAATACAAGTAATAACATTAACAACTCTAATTAGGAATAGTACGTTTTATCCCGTAAGAAAGATCAAATACTTGCCTCGAGACAACAAAAAATCACATCTAAATTTTTCAGTGACTCAACTAGTGTTGAACAGTAATCCTACATAAATTAGAATCTAAAATATAAATAATTATGCGATTAAATATTAATTATTTATTAGTTGTAATGGAATTAACATATTATTATT
>NW_018217432.1:0-2200 GCF_001263595.1 Phalaenopsis equestris | reverse complement strand
TGAAATAGGATATTACAATATTTTAAAAATAAACCCCAAGATTTTTTCAATATTCCCATTTTACTAATATGACCTTAAATAAGGTTCAATTCTCAACACTTAATCAGTTTGAATTTTCATCTGCAAGTTTGTCCATTTAAGTTGTTAGAATTTGGAGGCAGAGGAATATTTTAACGATGAAATAAGGGGCTAAATACTATGCAAGCATGTTAAATTTTATAAATTTAGCTACATTTAAGTTTGCTTTCGTGTATTTCTCATGCAAGTATGAATATGAATCTGGCTATCCTATTACCAGAATTTTCTAACTTATCAAAATATAATAACCTAATTACATGAATTTTTTTAAAAATGTCAGACTCTAAATAACATTATTTCGACTAATTCTATCATTATAAATTTCATAAGCTCGTGGATGATAATCGTCCCCTCTTGTAGATTGGAAATGCCTTTGTCGACTACATAGCAAATGCAAAGGGTACTATTGAATATCTTTGGAGCCATGCACTTTTCTCAGACGAAACATACTCAGACATACAAAGATACTGCAATTTTTCAAATCGTAGTGCCTCTAATAAATGCGATCAAGCTTATGAAATGGCGTTTAATGAAATTGGCAATATTAGTGGATACAACATCTATTCTCCACTTTGCCATGCTTCTCCAGGACAAGCCAAGGCTGCAACTTACGTAAGACCACTACTACACCTAATTTTATTGATTTTTTTTTTTATCTTTCTTTTATCAGGAAAAAAAAAATTGCTGATCAATATAATATTATCTAAATGTTTCCTTCTTTTCGGAATTATATTAGCCTGGTAGTTTTGATCCTTGCTTGGATCACTATATGGAGACCTACCTAAACATTCCAGAGGTACAGAAGGCTCTCCATGCAAATATTATTAAATGGGAACCTTGCAGGCAAGTCAGAATGGTTTTACAGAATACTATCATAAGTGTTAATTTTCTTCAAAAAGAAAAATTATTATTGAAGGCTTGGCTTAAAATGTGTTGGAAGACATAGCATTACTCTTTTTATTTTCTTAAACACTCCTATCATTTTATTTGATTCTTGTATATACAGTTTTCTCAAGTGGAATGACAGCCCAAAGACAATCTTACCAACAATCAAAAAGCTTATTGGAGCGAAGTTAAATATATGGATGTACAGGTAATGCAACTTGTGAAATGATATGCATAGTGCAGACATACAGTTTCTGGTTAAATGACATTTTACTTGTTTAAATTAAAATAAAAACTAAAATCCAAACTAAAATGTATTGTTTTCTTAAAGTGGTGATTTAGATGCAGTGGTTCCAGTAACTGATACTAGATATTTCATCAAGATGCTTGAACTCCCAGTGAAGAGTAGATGGAAAGCATGGTACCAAGATGATGAGGTAATATTCGTTTTGTATTGCAAATTCAGATGGATTAAGACACAAATAAATGTTTAATAGGAATTATATCCTAAGCCTTCAAACATGTGTTACTTACTTAAAAATGATTAGAGAGTCTGATTCAGAGAATGGAGAATGAATTGATGGTATATGGTGTCAGGTTGGAGGTTATGTAGAGCAATATGAAGGATTGACACTAGCAACTGTAAGAGGGGCAGGACACCTGGTTCCACTTTTTCAGCCTAGAAGAGCTTTGGCGATGATCACCGCATTTCTCCAAGAGAAAGTTCCCGCTTAATATGACGCAACCTTTTTTTTTTCTTGAGTTCTTAGTTTGAATAATGTCCTGATTAATTTAGTCATGTTCTGGCTATGTTATCCAACTTCATGGATATTGTTGTGGGACAAAGAATCGTTTAAGATTTGTTTGGAATAACGTTAATTTATATTGGCATATTTTGTTATTTTGAGTATCAATTAACTAATACAAATATGCCAAACAGTTCTAGCCCAATTGATATGTTCGTTGGTTCCAAAAGTAGATGTTACAAGTTCAAGTCCAACTTGTGATCATCCCTAATTAATTTCTATAGCTTCCTATGTCGAATTCAATCAGTAGTTAGCCTAATGTGGTCCTTAATGGTAACTGGCACCATCCTACTAACTGGATTTGTGCAATCCCCACAATACGCGAGTGAGAAGAAGCATTCTGAGAATGAGAAGATATCTCTATCGTTCACCTGTTATGAGAAAACAATGGAAATGTAAAAATTCACACGACAATAATTAAATACAAAAAA
>NW_018217431.1:0-2200 GCF_001263595.1 Phalaenopsis equestris | reverse complement strand
ACACACACACACACACACACACACACACACATGCTCAAAAATGTTGCTCTTATTAAATATAGAGTTATAATGGCGATCAGAGGCCTCTTTACTTTGAAGTTGTTAATGGAACCTCGTCCCTTGTCTTTGCTCCCTTGCTCCCTATCAACTTTAGTCTTCAATTATTCTCAAAATACTCTTAGTCTTGATTTAAAGAAAAGCAAATCTTATTCAGTTTCAGTTTTTTTTTTCCCATCTTACGTTTGCACAATTGCTTAATATGCTCTTGAAAATATAATTTCATCTAGTGAACTTAATCATGGTTTTAACTCCTAAATATTTTATGTAAAGTCTAACTACTTAATTATTTTATATACTTTATGTTCTCATTCTATAGTTACAACGCAATTTTTTTATGCAAAAATGGTGACATTTTAATAACAGTTCAATAAGTTTGTATGAACCAAAAGAGCAACATCCAATCTCAAAGATCAATTTTTCTCCATATTTTAGTTATTCTCTATATTAAAATTTTTTATCTTTTTCGTTTATTTGAGATTAATAAGTTGTAATAATTTTATCTTTAATTCCTAAATTTTATAAATAACAAATCTCAAAATAAAAATATTATTTTCATATTAACGTCTTATTAGCACCGTATAAAACATGAAATCTTTTATTCATTCTGTCGCTAAAAATGTCCTAATTTCATAATTATTAGTGTCACATGTAAGCTCATATGGAAGATTCCAATCACATGCTACAATGATGGGAGAAGTGAATAATTTTTATTTTCAAAATTTCAAAGGCTTCCATAAAGTCATGAGTACGTTTATAAGGAATATATTTTTGCAAATAATTAGAATAAAAATGTTATAATTTTAGAAAAGTCCTTTATAAATCTATTAAAAATTTTGTTTAGTCTAACTCCTAATACTTGGAACAGATGTGACTGGTGAAAAATTTATATTTTTTATTTGTCCACTTCATTCACCAATATTGAAATTTATGTTTGAGAAAAATTCCCTAGTAAAAAAAATTAACATTTATCCCAAATTTAAAGCTAACTTTATTTCTTCATATTTGGGCAATAATGAAATATGATATCCAAGATAATTTTAAAAAATATGCCAAATTTTAAATCTATCTATAAACACTTCAATGTCTTACTCAATTTAATAAAAAATATCAATTATATAGATTTGAAAACTAATAAGGGCTTTGTAAGGTTAAAAGACATTCTTCTATTAGTAAATTTTTGTAAGGGCTTGTGAACATGATCTTTTCTTGATCCCTTAATGATATAGGAATTTGATTGTATCTCGAATATGATGTGGCATGTCCTGTTGCCTTTATTGTGGGGCTCACAATCAAATGTGGACTCAATGTGGGGCACACAGGTATAGGAGGAGGACCCAAGGTTGAGAACAATTGAAAAGAGATGCTTCACATTCAAATGGACCAATTACAAGAAGAAAATGAAGTGAATTTAAAACTTAACAAAATTCATATAAATTCATATATATTTAGGGTTTATAACATTTACTTTATATATTTTATGTAAATTGTGTAATGAGTATGTATCTAGATTAATTTGTGTAACTGAAAGGTGATGGGTTGATTTGTGGATTAACCATCAATGTTCGAACTCCGATGACTGACCAATGTAGTAGTGAAGTAAGTGAGTGGCTATGTAAGGGAGTGGAGAGAGTGAATAAATGGGAGAAGAGGGTAGTTAGCATTGTAGCGGGGTAATGGGGAGTTATATGGATATGTGTGCATTTAAAAATTTATTTTAAATAGTTTGTATGAAATGAAATGAAATGTATTATGTTTTCAATAGTATTCTAGATTTCAAGAGAAAACTAATTTTTGAAGGCTTGGTGACTTCTTTCATGGAAATGATTAGGTGCTTATTACCCATCACTAGGCTTTGGTGAGTTTGGTGATATTTATTTATTTTTATTAATGTTTAGATGTTATTAAATAACATTTAAGTTCATTTTTTGTTATTTTCTTTTCACATTTAGTTCACCATGCAAAATCTCATCTTAATCTTTTTTACACATGTTAGCCTAATTTCTGCATATTCCTACCTAGCTAGTTAAGCTTTGGGATTCATATGTTTGACTTATTCCCCTTAGAAAAAAAACAGACTTTCTTGAATTAATCTAAATCACTTCTAGATTAATTATAGTATAAATTTAATCCCTTTTTTTTT
>NW_018217430.1:0-2199 GCF_001263595.1 Phalaenopsis equestris | reverse complement strand
CTCTCTCTCTCTCTCTCTCTCTCGGTGTGCTTCCAACCAAACTGTTTCATTCAGAACTAGAGAGTGATGTGCATTCTGGATAAAAATTAAAACTTGAAGGCCAGATTTTGTAGTTCTGTTACAATGAAGTGAGAAATATTCATTTTTGGCGACTTCCATTCAAACAAAAATCTGGAAGACGAAGTAAATCAATTCTACTATTTGGTTTTTATAAGTATAATGCTTTTATATGGCAGGGGGAATCTCCCAAGCAACACTTCCGTTACCTCTGGCAGCTTTTGTGAGCCTCACCATAACATACAAGCTTGATAAAGCATCCGAACGGTTCCTTAACCTCGCCGGACCAGCTCTAGAGAACCTCGCCGCAAGCTGCCCATGGCCAAGCATGCCCATCGTGGCAGCCTTGTGGACTCAAAAAGTCAAGCGCTGGAGCGACTTCCTCATCTTCTCCGCCTCTCGAACCGTCTTTCATCACAACAACGACGCCATCGTCCAGTTGCTTCGCAGCTGCTTCACCGCCACACTAGGCCTCTCCGGCGATCAAATGTCTAGCAATGGCAGCGCAGGCAGCCTTCTCGGCCATGGATTTGGCTCCCATTTCTGCGGCGGTCTTTCGCCCGTCGCTCCCGGGATTCTATACCTTCGAGTCTACCGGTGCCTTAAAGACATCGTTCTTCTAACCGAAGACATCCTGTCCATCATGATGCAGTCAGTGAAACAAATTGCAGATACTGTTGTGTCCAAAGAGAAGATCGAGAAGCTGAAGAAGACGAAGCATGGATTGCGATACGGGCAAGTATCGTTAGCCGCCGCCATGGCGCAGGTGAAAGTGGCCGCTGCGCTGGGTGCTACTTTTGTGTGGTTGTCAGGAGGATCAGGTCTGATACAAGGTCTCATCCAGGAGATGCTTCCATCATGGTTCCTTTCTGTTCATGAGTTGGATGAGGAAGGAAACAGTGGGGGTCTAGTTTACAGTTTGGGAGGCTATGCTCTGGCCTACTTCACTCTGCTCTGCGGCATGTTTGCGTGGGGAATCGACAAGACGTCGCCTTCGAAGCGAAGGCCGAGGGTCATAGAAGCTCACATGGAGTTCCTGGCAAGCGCGCTGGATGGGAAGATCTCGCTTGGGTGTGATTTGTCTCTGTGGAGGGCTTATGTGTCTGGGTTTTTGGGGTTGGTGGTGGAATGTGCGGCGAGTTGGGTGATGGAGGTGAATCTGGGGGTGGTGAAGAGGCTGAGCAGAGGGCTGAGGAACTGGAATCAGGATGAGCTTGCTCTTGCTCTGCTGAGGAAGCGGGGAGTTGAGGCTATGGGGGCAGCTGCTGAGGTGATTCTTGCCGTTCAATGGTGATGGTGGATGCAGGTGATTTCTTTCGCTGCTGCCGCTTTTTGTTGTAAATTTTATTTAGTTTTATTTTTAACGTGTAGGGGAGTAAATTAATATTTGGAATTTTACAATATTGTATTAGTTTGGGGGGTGGGGGAGGTGTTTAAAAGAAACTATTGTTGCTAACTTGAAGTTTATAGTGTGTGTGAGTTGCCATTTAATGTATAGATTTGGTTGTTTTGTGTTCTCACCTTTATGTTTCCATTGGGTTTAGGTTTCAATGGATGTTTCTCTATTCTCCTAGATTGGTTGTTCTTTCAATAATTGCAAGTGCTCTCTCTCTCTCTCACTCACTCACGCACGGAACAAAATTACTAAGTATTCTAAATTTTAGAAGAAAATTTATTAAATTTTATTTTTCACATAAATAAATTTCAAATGGACTCCAATTTTTATTAATAATTTTTTTGGCGAATGGTAGGGGATTAGGCAAATGATATAAATTGGCGAAGCTTGTTTAAATATTATGAAGTTTATAAGACAATGCCCAACATGATGAGAAAGAGAATGAAAGCAAAGCAAGCAATTTCATGGCAAACATTATCGACTAGCACAATGCATCAAATGTTTTGATACTTGAAGGATATAGCTTGTTTTCTTATAAAATATTATGTTTATCAATTATGATTATATCCTTTAATTATTTATTTATTGAAGAATAACCATAATTATCTCTAACTAGCAAATATTATTTCATACTACTTTAGTTTTATAGTACACTATTTATGGTCATAAATTTAAATTTTTATATTGCTTGAGCAGTCGGTGTTAATTGGAAAGTGACATGAATTTCTCTTCTAAACTTTTTTGAA
>NW_018217429.1:0-2198 GCF_001263595.1 Phalaenopsis equestris | reverse complement strand
CTGTTTTATGATACAGTACCTAAATACTTCAATAACTTTATAGATGTGTATAAAAAATGCTATTTCCTGTCAATCTAATTTTAACAATGCAAATGAAAAACTAATACACTGAAAAATATTAAAAAAAAACAAAGAAAGCATCTTCTATTTTAATTTAGGTCAAAAAAAGAGCAACGAGATGGCAAGTTGCTTAGTGATAAATCTCAATGATACAAATAAGAACTTCAATTGCAATGGAAAAATATCTCTTTAGCTATCTTCAGCCAGGCCAAATAACAACATGACAGTGTTAAACAAACATGCCTTTTCTAATCATATTAAATCCTCTTGAAAGGCGTTCAACATTATGGTAATAGCTGTAGAATTGCATGAAACATGATAGAGATGCAGTATCATTTAAATAAATGAAGAGTTAAAATTACAACCGATAGTACTTTTCATTGTATTTCGTAAAAATGAATCCGGACAACATTTTCTATAGAACTATACAGCCCTGATATATACTGCATTACATGCATGCAAAAAAAAGTTATATATACATACATATATTACAGCCTCTTTACCCAACATTTATCCTCTTTATCCTACATCTAACTTCACATTACAAAGCAGATTGACTTTACCTTCCATTTCTCATAAACATAATTAAGGAATTGACAATGCAAGCGCATTCAACTCTACCTCTCCTGGATGAATCACCCATTAAGAAAATTTTGGGCACATCCATCGATTCGATCGCAAAACCAGGAAATCATTCTAGGTGAAGTTTTGAGGCTTACTACTGGCAAATAATAACCATACAACTGTGCCAGTCAGATAGAAGAAAATAGAAGGTGCAAACAGTGATAGCTGCAAAAGAGGTAATGGAAAGAGTTTATGTGCTAAGAAGTTTTAAAGAACCGGACCAGGTAAAAATAGAATTAAAAAAAAAATCAAAATTGAATGACTTACACCCCAAGAATGAGTCAAGTCAAGAAGATAGCCTGTGAGCGCAACGCCCACAATTCCAGGCACTGCCCCCACTGTGTTTGTAATACCCTAAGACAAATCGAATCATAGCTGTCAAAGTCTATTACAATTTATAAGATGGCTACAAATCAAATGCACTAAATGAGAAATTCTATTACACAACATAAAACCTTCTTGGATTAAAGGAGTTCTAAACAAGAAAATTATATTTACATATAAGGTTATTTCCAATCCAAAAGAATAGTTAAGGAAAGGGAATGATTTGCAGCATGACATACCAAAAGAATGCTAGCATATTCAGGAGAAATGTCTTGATGGGTGCAATAAAGTCCTACAAAGACACCAAACATGAGTTTAAAGATTAACGAAAAAGATGATTAATAAGACGCAGCGAAACAGATCACAAAAAAGAAATCATCAGCTAAATCAAAAGGTCACCTGATAGCGCACAGCTTGATAGTGCTAAACCACTAGTAAGTACTACTACAACTTCCCAAGGAGGCAGCCCTAGATCCAAAGAAGAAAGCGTCATGCAAATTGCAGGTGACAAAAAGGCAATTGTTTGGCAAATTTTTCGCACCTACATGTAATAAACAAGTTAGTAATGAAAATAGCTCCCATAAAAACACGCAAATTAACTTAAATTTTGGTTCCACTTAACAATTTACATCATTTTTATTTATGGATCATCATAGCATCCTCTTACAATTTTGAGAAGTTGGAGCACTAGTGCTGAGTTTCTTAACGCAAAATAGCAAAGTAGCTTTGGTAAATCATGTGCCATGTAAGCAATGGAGCAGTGCGGTTCTATCCATACATTTAAACCAAAGGATGTAAATTTCTGTAGTAATCACACAGCCTAGGTTCGTGAGGGCTGTATTTGAAGAAAATTGAACACTCAGACATTTGAGTACACCAGGTTGTCTGTTTTTCATCCAACGAAAGCATTGAATCAGCATAGAGACAGATATCAGTGCTACAACACGTAGTCCACTCGTTCATCAATTTCTTACCATCCCATTATTCCATGTAGTGCACTTGTTCATCAATATTTTACAATCCCCTTATTTCTTGTTTATCTCACAACTAAAAAAAGAAAAAGGTTTATCAGAAAATATGATATTAGCCACAAAGTCACGCATCATTAGTTAATTTCATTCTGACTCCTTTTCTCACTCAGGTTGATTAGGATTAGGGGTGTAAACGAATCAAACACGAACGAACAGAGC
>NW_018217428.1:0-2197 GCF_001263595.1 Phalaenopsis equestris | reverse complement strand
TAGCTGAGATTTTAAAGTCATGTAGTACATGTACAATAAGAAAGGTGTCAAAATGGTCCCCTAACTCTTTATAGGGGCTATTTTAGTCTCAAAGTTCGTAAAAGTGTTAATTTAATTTCCACAGCCTTTTACTGTTGGTTGAAATAGTTCTGTTAAGGACTATTTTAGCTCCCATTAAAAGAATTTAGGGTTTAATTTAACATTTTTATAAACTCTAGGACTAAAATTACCCCATATAAATAGTCAAGTGACTTTTTTAACCCTTTACCAAGTACAACTTATATGACCGAGCATTTAGTACGATGATATGTTTAGCAAAACCTTGACTGCGTTCATTACAAGAAACTTTGATTGCATCAATCTTTATAATGTAAGTAAACCCTGGCCTTGAATGCATAATACCACCACAATTTTTTTCTGCAGCTGTTATTGGTTTTCATCTTCAGTTTCGTAAATTCTGTCATTGTTTTATTAACTGTTGTTTAGGTTTTTCAAACAGAGAGAAAGGCCGGTATCGGTATGCAGGCCAATGGAAGCATAGCCGAATGCATGGCTGTGGAGTATTTGAAGTAAATGAGCGTATAATATATGTAGGTTCCTGTCAGATTGATGCTGTTTTACTATATTGACGCTTCTTTTAAGATGATCATTGTTTGCCTTCAATATTTTTTGGATATTTTATCACCAAATTACATATTAAAATTTGAATCAGTGTTTTAACCTATAAAAGCATGATTGAAATGCAAAACATGTTACAATCTATCATAATGGTAATCCTAAAATTCTCTATACAGGGAAGGTTCTACTTTGGAAAGCATTTAGAGGATTCTTCTGGCTGTGATAGTGATGTGTCGGCAGTATGTCAAAAATCTTGATTCCTCTGGTGTTTGCTGAGAAATACATTATAATTATTTTATTTCAGTTGCATGCAGGAATTGCAGAAGTAGCTGCAGCAAAGGCACGGATGTTTGTCAACAAGCCTGATGGGAGTATGTCTCCTGATTTTTTTTTGCAGTTTTCGGAAAAGCCTATTGGTTTTTACATTTTACTTAAAAAAATGGTCGAATGGAGACCTCAAAATGGCATCTAGACTCTTACCCTAACAATTGATGTTTGTGGCATCACATAGAGGTCTATTTTATTTATGGTTTTCCCATTCATGTGAGAAACCAAAATTTTCAAACATGCACCGTGAATATTGCTTGGTGATATTGCTTCTTTGTTTTTCATTGTTTGCATCATGCAACCTAAGGACTGTAAAGGTCTCCTGAATGAAATTACGTTCTATTGCAATTGTTTAGGATTTTTACCTTCACCTTCTAATTGTTAGAATGCGTCATATCTTTTTATTTGATTTTCAGAGGGATAATTTTTGTCTGCTACTCTAGTTTTTACTGGTGCATCAGTAATCTACTCTGATGTTTATTAATTTGCTCATACTTGATCCCACTTCATGAAACCACAAATGTAGCTTTTTCTTTCAAAAAAAAAAAAAAATGGTAGGTTTTGAATTCGTACAGAAAAAATATTTAGACCATAAATGGTGGCCCCCTTTGCAACCCAGAACTTTGATATGCCACATATCATAGTTGGTTCCCTTCCTGGTAGTTCAAATAAAAAAATTAAAAAAAAAATCATTTAATTTCGACTGTTAGGCTTAATATTTTTAATGTCATCAGAATGATTGTAGCCATGAAGCAAAAAAGTTCCAAACATTATGATTGGCTCTAATTACTAAGCTTAGAACTTCAAATAACTATGGAATGGTTCGAAGTGGTTATAGTGAACTTTCAACTGTGATAAGTGGATTCCAATCCGGGGAACTCAACTACTATAAATTGTTATGGATCCATAGATTTGATGTTGGAAACAAAATTTTGGAATGACCGATTGTCAGGCTTCAACTTCTTTTTGTTTTTTCTTCTATATAAACTTGGGAGGGAGACGATGGAGTACACAGCAAGAGTCAAAGAAGCAGTGAGGCAGTGTGAGCATGCAACCCTGCATTAAGTGTTTGGTAAAGGTTATTTGAAAATTGTATGATTCGATTGATTTCCAAGTCTAGGAAAAATAAGCCTTCAGTATTACTTTGTATTTATTTTGCTGCAAGCTAAACATCAAAAAAGTTGAAACATAGAGAAATATTTTATAATGCACTTCAAATGCTTTTGATTAATAGCCCCGTAAGCACTTTAAA
>NW_018217427.1:0-2196 GCF_001263595.1 Phalaenopsis equestris | reverse complement strand
TCTCCTGCTCCTTACAACAAGTTCATCCGCACGTTGACTTTATAATTCAGAAAACTTCGTAACTCTTTCCTGCCCATGAGATAAGATGTCTATGCAATTATCCACTTATAGTGAATTTTTATAACTGGGCCAAGCAACATGATTTTTTCTCTTTTGAATTTTCTACTTAAAAACTTTTTATCTCTACTATTTATTTTCTTCTACCAGAATATGTGCAAATTTTTGTGCAAGACTTAATTTACTATATATATATATATATATGTAAACGCAAATCCCAATTAAAAAATTACCATAATTGAACCATGAGGTGGCCCTAGTTGAACTGTTGAAGGCTAGGGAATCGGAATTGAAGTAATTTCATAGGTTTTGTGTTCGGAGTGCGTAGTATCGTCGTCGGCAACATTGAACTTCGTCGAATTACCCCCTCCTCTCGCTTCTCAGAGGTCGCCTCTGGTTGATTGTTTTGATCATGGTGAGGGGAAAATTCAAGTCGAAGCCAACGGGTCGCAGGCTGTTTTCCACGCCGGAAGAGATGGGTAAGCATCTATCTCTCTACGGCCTTCTCTGCCTACTTCTGTTTTCTAGCGATAGTTTGATTACGGATTCGTTCTAGAATGGGATTCTGATCTATACTGTTAACTAGAATTTGAAATTGGGCTCTGGTTGTTTTTGAACCTCATATGATAAAATAGAGGATTTGTGGGTGGCTTGTGGTATTAGGGTGGCTAGAAATGATGGTTTTGCTTCTGAATTCTATTTACTAAGGAGCTGTGATACCCGAGTTAACCCAAAACACAGTAGAAATGCAAATCTTGTTGCTAAAATTCAATAGGAAGGGGGGTAGAATGGCTATAGCTGGAAATAGGGAGGGGGAATGGTAGGGTGGCTGACGACTGACGCAAGGAGGCACAGGTGGAAGGGCAAAGAGCAGGAGAGGGGATTTTATGGGGGATTAGATCGAGGCAGTCAACACCTCGGAGTAAGATAAATCCGGAGCACTATCAGCCCTCGGATAAAATCACAAAAAGGGAAAACACCTCACACCCAGAGGCAGGAACCTGAAATCAGAATAAACCAAAAACTAAGATAACAACACATATATTTATAATAGACGTATAGACGGGAAAACAGAGAAGAAGGGGCAAAATCTCCCGCCCAATGAAAAGGGGGAGCAGGGAGTCGGTCCAGCTTTCTGCGGCACCGAGAGCCTTGTTCCCATTGAACCGGCTAGGTTGCTGAACCAGTAGGTCAGAAACCCCCACCCCCCTACGGGGGTTGGGAGCTTTAATCTCATTCGTCAATGATTTTTGTCTACTCCTAGTAGTCAGGTCGATCATGTTGTATGCTCCTGATAAATCAATCATGTAGGCGACTTTGTTCAAAAGAACATCTTGATAGAATAGGCATCTATCATTTTTTGGCGCAATCTGAGTCGGAAGTACACAACAACGTAGGTTCTCCCGAGCAAAATATTGAACAAGTTAATATATAATATGCTTATTCTACTTCTTGTACTTGGGCTAGATGTATCTGATAAGCAAGGCTGTAGGCGGGTCAACCTGGAACGACGTCTCTAGCAGGTTGGACCACCCTGACATGTAACCCCTCATGAGAAGCATTTTCTTCTTCTGGAGAAGGATCTGGATCTTACGGTAGAATATTCTTTTTCCTAAAGATCTTGAGGGGATTCCCACCACTACGGTTCAGCCATCGTGTTTGATCCTCTATCAGGGGGTACACCATTGAGCCGATTTTAATCCCCAAATGACTCACAATTTTCTTCTAGAAGTAACTAATAATATTCTTATCTCTGACAAGTTGGACCTCCTTCTATAGGTGCCCAATTTAGGAGGTAAGTTATATATTTGAAATGCCTGAAATACTTTTATCTGAATTCACCAGTTTCTAGTATCAACTCCTCAAGCTCATCACCGATTTGTAAATCCAAAATCAGTCCCTCTGATGTTCTTCTCAACGTCTGCTAAACAGTTGGTTAAGGCACAACATTCTCATGAAATCACTACCTTATAGAACAACTACTGTTACCTTAGCTGAGATCTCTCTCATGGGATCAACTAAAATTGATAACATCTCTTCCTCGTTGACTGCAAGTTGAGAATCCTCCCTGAAGTCTTCATCTTCTTTCAGATCAACTGTGTTGTTGCCCAATTTTTCAACAACACCCTGCTCAGTGAA
>NW_018217426.1:0-2193 GCF_001263595.1 Phalaenopsis equestris | reverse complement strand
TTTCATATATTTTCATTGAGAAAAGATAAAATGCAAAATCCTTAAAATTACTAAAATGTTATATTCTCAAAACCACTTTCTAAATTCAATGTTACAAAATTGTGTACCTCCTTCATTGTTAACAAATTCAACAAGAGCTTCTGCTGTCCTTGGACCTTCATACCTTCAAATACAAAAAATGATGCTAGTTTTGAAACTTCCAAAAACAACAAGACGGATATGATAAGGAAAGGATTCAAAAATTTATCTAAGTTGAAATATGAAAGTAGTAGATATGTAAACAAAACACATGGCATAACACTGACTTTTTGGGCTCCAAAGAGCCTTTGGGAAACCATTGAAGGGTTGGGTAACCTTGAACTCCATATTTGCTGCACAAGCTTTTCTGGTCGTCACAGTCAACCTTGATTGACCAGAACATAAAAAGTAGTCAAAATAACTAATCAATCAGGATCAATATCAACAACTTTCTATCTAGGGACTAAGAAAATGAAATGCTGGCAGAAGAGCATCTACTCTCAAAAAAGATCAGTATCATAGAATTTACACTAAAGACATCAAAATCAAATAAAGTTAGAATAATTGACAGGCATTTAGATACCTAATAAGAAAAAGGAACATGTTAGAGATTCATATCCTTGCTAGAAGTTTTTTGTTACAATAAGAAAATGTATGTCATTTGTGATAGTAAAAAACAATACCAACCTTTGCAATCAACACAGATTTAGCTTTTTTAAAACTAGAACCAAGTTTCTCATACTCAGGAGCAAGCTTCTTACAGTGCCCACACCTGCAAAACATTGCAATGATTATGTGAAAAGTAAATAATCAGCAGGAGAAAATTGAAGAAAGAAATCCAAGAATTTTCCTGTGCCATATCTACATATTACAATGAGCTTCAAGCGTTAGCTACGAATACAAGGAGCGAGCAATTGGCATTACTTTAAGAATATCATAACACACAAAAATAGAAGACATACTTTTGTATTTAGGTTTAAAAATCCACCGTCCAAAGAAAAAATTGCAGTACAACTACAACATATCAGATGAAAAAGAAGCAACTATTTCTTCATAATGATGTTGTTGATATTCCAAAACACAAAAATCAAGTACACACTGTCAATATGTTATTCCAGTGCAAATTCTTGTAAGATATTTGATCTTATCATACTTAACTGCCCCATTAGTCATCTTACAAGAAGAAATTTTGCTTCCAGTATCCTTTCTAACAAATGTTAGTACCCTCATTTCAAACCCTTCACATATCAAATGCAATCCAACCTAGAGCCAAGAATTTCACTTTTAAGAAAAAAAATCACTAAAAAAAAGAAACTAATTTTGGCTATGATAAAAATATTAAGAAGTCTGGTTTTGCTCGAATAAGCAAGATTAAAAAAAGACTGGTCTTGCTCAATTGAGATTAGATCAAGCCACCCTATAACTAAGAATAAATCAGGTCAAGATAGAGCCATGAAACATCAAGCGGATCTTAAGCAGAGAACAGATCAACTAAATATAACATCGGATTGCTCACAGCACAAATCCAAACTACAATAACCACAGTGGAAAAGAAAACAGGTTACCACCCAAGTATACAATAAATTATTTGAAATTAGTCAGAAAGCTTTCATCAAGCTGCCATAATTATATATTAATTACTTAGCCAAGCTCAATTCAAGATTAACGCATGCGGAATCCTAAATGGTTAAGTTTCTCCAACGCCACCAAAAAAAATTATTGAGGCTCCCCTAAATACTGACAGATCCATGTCATAAGAACTCTCTCATGCCAATGATAAATCCAGCATCATCAGTAAAGAACTAAATTAAACTGCCGGCAAACATCCTAGTATCTACCAGATCGAATACAAGTTACGTCAGCCCATAAACACAGAGGCACAAACTATGTAATCGATGCGTAGGAGAAGATAAAAAAGAACGAACCATGGAGCGTAGAACTCCACGAGGGCGCCGCGATCCTTGCCCACCTCGGTCTCGAAGTTGACCTCCGTTAGAACGACAACGTCATCATCGGCGACGGAAGCAGCAGCGAAGAAAGCCAGGGTTAGCGCTGCCAGCCAGATCCGAGATCCGCCCATCTCTCTCCGATATTTTTTTCACCACTTCTCAAAGTCTTCGTTCGGTAAAGAATTTCTCTTTCAACCCTTTGATTAAGATAAGTCGATAAACAGAG
>NW_018217425.1:0-2192 GCF_001263595.1 Phalaenopsis equestris | reverse complement strand
CAATATATTTTCCTTTGGTCACTTGCTTGCATGATCAATGTCATTTTCTTGTGCTACACATTGCTTTACGTCACTGCCGCCACGACATACCCACTTCGGGTCGCTATCGTCACGGCATGCCCATTCCTTTGGGTCACTTTCTCACTGGACTACCCTTTTTGCACCACTGTAGTCCTGAAATGCCCATTCCTTTGAATCACTGCCTCCTCAGCTTACCCTTTACGGGCCACTGCTGCCACTACATGCCCATTATTTTGGGTTATTGTTGCCTTGACATACCTTCTTCATGACATTGTCGCCACGACATGCCCTTTCCTTTTGGTCACCATCGCTACGACATGCCCTTTCCTTTTGGTCACTGTCACTATGACATAACCTCTCTGGGACCTGCCGCCACAACATGCCCATCCCTTTGGGTTCTGCCACCTCGGGATGCCCTTCTCGGGTCACTGTTGCCATGACATACCCTTTCCTTTGGGTCATTACCACTACTGGATACCCTCTTTGAGCCACTTCTGTCATGGCATGCCCATCCATTTGGGTCAGTGCCTTATCGGCATACCCACTACAAGCTGTTATCGCCACGACATGCTCATCCCTTTGGGTCATTGCTGCCTCGATACCCTCTTCAAGCCACTACCGTCATGGCATGTCGGTCCCTTTGGGTCAGTACCACCTTGACATAACCTTTTTAGGCTAGTTTCGGCATGATATACTCTTTGACGCCTAAATTCTTGCATTTTCATTTGCATGCTTATGTGGATAGTGATACAGGCTCGATAAGAGAGTGACACCCATGTTGGTCGTGATGCCTTAACAAGCATTGTTTGTCAGGTTGATCCCAGTAAGTAATGTAAGTTAATTCATCGAGATTTATGTGAGTATAACTATTCTAAGGATCTAAGGGATCTAAATCGTGTCACCCATGCATGTCACAGGCTTACATTTAATGGCCTCTTATTTTAAAATAAATAAAAATATATTTTCTACTTACTACATTCGCCTAATTTTAAAATTATGCTTGTAGCAAACTAGGTGATATGTGAGGCAAAAACTTTTCTAAAATCCATTCTGGTTAACATCCTTTTGATCCATTGGATCTTTAGGATGGGGCCGGTGCGATGACCCCATCAAAGTCACATACATACTTGGGACTCACTCCGCACTCAAATGTTGGTTAGGACACTCATCGTTAGATGGCTTGCTAGGCTAGGGGTTAGGATGCTAGGTACTTTTTTTAGACACCTCTGGCTATTGTTCTGTGTTGTGTTGTCTTGTGCTAGCTATGTGTCATCTTTACTTTTGCTGTGTTTGCATGCTTGATGTTCATGATAGTATATTAGGGCAATTTTCTACAGAGTGTCATGCCTACATACACACTGACACCGGTGCTGCTATGGGGAAGCAAGTAATGATTTTTAATCCATTGCTTCCAGGTGCTCTTTAGCTCCTCTATTTATAAGGCATGACTTATTTTGTGTTGCATGGCTTTCTTGCTAATGTTTATTTTATTACAGGTGAAGTCTTTATTTTCTCTTTTTAATATATTTCATAGAGTCCATAAGTTGAGTCTATATTAATAAGGTACGAGCATGGGTTTTGAGGTGGGTGAAGCATCAAACTACATGATGAGGATGTGAAGTGGTAGCTCGTGTCTTATACCTTGAGTCTGAATTTTATATTTTTGTATAGACATGACCAGGTATGTATATGCAGAGTCTGGCTACTTTTACTGATTTTCTTAGGATATGTTCCCGATCTAGTGGTATTTTGGTCTCTTTTATATATTTTTGTAGTGCTTTTTTTTTAGTGCTTGCATCCCTAATAAGAAAATATTGAGATAAGAAAAATTTTACGATTAAAAGATTCAAGACATTTAAAATTAGCCCTTTACTTTCTGCATGTCCTTCGAACATGTTTTAAAATGGGCTGCATGCATGAACATATCCTCAATCATGTTTATTAAGGCCTCCACACTTAGGATTGTGGTAGATAGGTGCATCATATTTGCATTTCCCAAGGAAAAGCTGCCGTGCTTCTTCAACCAGATTTGCACAACATATCTTTCTTACATAGGAGGTTGTCTAGTGCGCCTAGAATGTAAGAAAGCTCCCTAACCCAAACGGGGTGTAAATCTTTTTGTTGATGCATTTCTTTCTAATCCCAAAATTATAGATGTGTAAAATTAATAA
>NW_018217424.1:0-2191 GCF_001263595.1 Phalaenopsis equestris | reverse complement strand
TTTTTTTATTTTGATTATCGTATTACTCACTATTTAGTAAGATGATTATTTTTATTTTGTAATATTTGAATTGAATATTTGCTTTCAAGTATGAAATGTGTCTGCAAGATTAGTTCTGTTATAAATAACATTAGGAGAAAAAATATTATTTTTTCAGAAACAGTTACAGCAAAGCAAAGCTGTTTCGAAAAGCAAAAAGCAAACAGACAACCAATTTATCTGCACTAGCTTTTGCACAATAGCTTTTAAATAAGCTGCAACTCCACCAAAGAGACCCTAAGACGCGCTAACCCATAGCTCTTAGCCCCACCATTAGTAATTGTTTTTTTTTTTTTTGGATTTCAATTACATCGAATGAACCTCAATTTAGCGCAATAGAGCAGATATCGATCAATAGGAATAATTAGAGGAGCAAGTGCACATTTTAAAGCCCATTGTATGGCCCTATGTTTAAAGTCACGACGAAGGAGCATCGACAATGATTAACTTTGATGTTGGGAAACTTCTCCATTATGTGGCAAACCCATCTTATGTTTCTTCTAAGTGAGGGAGCTCGAGCGGAGCCAATCTCTTTTCCTGAAAGGAAAATTTTACGATAAAAATAAATTACGAAAATAGTACGTAAAATTAAACGTGAATTTTATTATATTGATAAATTAAATAATATTAAAAAAACTTCAATCTCTTTTACATTTTCTTATAAACTTTTTAAAAAATAATTCAATGTTTTAATGAGAATATTCAAATTAAAAATTGAATAGCCGGAAAGTGCCACCTCACCGAGCTAGGATAAGACAATGTCGGAGTCGCGCAAGCAGAGATTCCCAATTTTGGCCCGCCACCTTCCTCCAGTTGGCTACTAGCTCCTGGGGTAGGCCACTAGGCACTCGTGTCTGCCACCAGCCACTCAGGTCTGTGACCAACACCTTGGGTCAGTCACCAACCCCTCGGATCGCCTATCAGCTCCAACCGACCACCTTGGTGGACCACCCAACGTCGACGTACTCTAATGCTCCAGAATGACAAAAGAACCAAAATATCCCTCTATGCTTCCCTTTAAACAGCGGCATAAATGTAATCCCTCTCTCCCATTTTTATTTCTTTATAAATATAGGATCCATTGACATGTAGAACAGCAGAAGAATTTTCTAAGGCTCTCTCTTACTCCTCGTGTTGGGAGATCTATCTCTTCCCACTTGTAACCATCAAGTTATGTAGAATATAAGAGACTAAAGAGCTCGGAAACTCCCCTCTTTGCTCCCACAGGGCAAATCTTTGTATCTCTCTGTCTCTTACTTCTTCCCTCATAATCCAGCTCTATTTATTGGGCATTGAGCATGATCTAAAAGACAGATTTTGCTTCAACACCTTAAAAGATGCGGTGAGCGTGGAACATGCCACTAATAAAACGAATAATTATCTGAGTTAGAGAAAACCCAAGACGAAGAAACAAGAAATCTAAACAAAAGAGAATAAGACTAAACCAAGCAAGAAGAAGAAAATAAAGAGACACTCAAGAAGAAAATGACAAAAGAAAGAAAAGGAAGAATATTCCCTCTCACATTCCAAGGGGAAGAAAGGCGTCCACCGGAAAACAAAAATAGATAAATGTCTCATCTCCTTTATTTATTTATCATTCATTAAGGAAGAAAGAGAATAATAAATGAAAGAAAATAAAAATGTAACAAGTTAAAGACAAATAAAAAGAAAAGAAAAAAAGATTAAAAAAAGACATCCCTTTCCTCTCACTTGAGCCTTTCCCACGGGAAAGCATTAAAAAAAAATACTTTTTCTCTACAAGCCTCTCATTAGGGACGAGCGAATAAAATCTTTCATCCGGAACGAGCAAATAAAAACTCTTATCTAGGATGATCAAACAATAACCTCTCATTCGGGACGAGCAAACAAAAGCCTCTCCTCCAGAAAGAGCAAACAAAAGCCTCTCATTCGAATGAGCAAACAAAAACCTCTCCTCCATGAAGAGCAAACAAAAGCCTCTCATCCATATCTAAAAATTTAAAAACATAACCAATAATCTTCTAAAAAATCTACTCATTAAAGGCTAACGGAACGACTGTTATAAAAATAAATCTACGTAGAAGTTTATGAAATAATATTTTTGTACTTATAACTTTTTCATTATGATCGTAGCTTCGTCTCGAAGAAGTAAAAAAATGGGGGCTTTAAGTAT
>NW_018217423.1:0-2190 GCF_001263595.1 Phalaenopsis equestris | reverse complement strand
CTTCCTAGGTCTACATCTGCCTTTCTTAACAAGTCGAATCTAAAACATCTACCTCCTAATTAGATCATCAGAAGGTTGACATTAATATGACCAAACCATCTAAGATGATTATCTCCAATTACAACATCACTAAGGCACTAAAATAACTACAAAATTGTATTTGATTATCTGAATCTCTCTGGGTCGTCCCATAGATTGGTTCAAATTTATTTCTTATTTATAGAGGAGATGACTCTCAAACACTATAAATAAAGCTCTATCTCTTCACGAATTCAGAGCTAGAGTAAGAATCAGACGAACAAAGAATCAAATTTCAGCACTGTTCTGGACCGAAAACCTGAAGAGTATCCACCAACCATCACTGACTACTGCTCATCGACCACCCCTTGCTCGTTGCAATGAGAGTAATGACCTACATCGTAGAATAACGAGTTACCCTACAGAGCAACAACACATCATCCTAAATATTGCATCGATGCACCTCAAAGATGGTGCACAGAAATCCCGACAACTACTCCCAACTGCAAACACTCCTAACCATTATACAATTGGTACTTCTACATATAAACATTGTACTTTAAGAAACTGTGCAACAATTTCAATTATACGGGACAAGGTTTTGTATGTGTCGTCACCAACTTATAGTGAAACATTTTAACTGTGCTAAGTTCCATAATTTTTTTTTCTTTTTTAGTTTCCTACATAAAAAATTATGATATCTCCACATATCACTTTTGTTACCTATGTGTGTGTTGAAATTTTTTACAATGTTAAGTAGTTAAATAATTACTTCGTGAATCTTCTGTCAAACAATAGTTTGAAACCATCTGTGAGAACAACAGTCTCATCATTGAATAACTTGTGAAACTTGTTGAATAGCCACAAGACACAATACTCACAATAACATATCATCTCGCTCCAACACCAACCATTCAAGGGGACAATCAAGAAGCTAATGATGTCAAGTTTCTGCCTCTTTCCACAAAAAAACATTATCCTGTCGATGAAGGTGCCTCAGATCCCTCTTCAGAGGATAGAGAGTGCAGGATGGAGGAGTCTCAAAATGAGATTGTTTAGCCCCTATGTGAAACTCGACAGTCGATGCCTGCACAACTAAATATAGCTTAATTACCACAAGTTCAACAGTCAACGGAAAATGCCCGCATTTAATCATGCTCGAATCACATGCCATCCTAAGATGGAACCTTTCCTCTGTTAGGTTGGAACGCCAACCTCTTTGATACTGTGAGTTATAATCACTCGTCCTACCCAGTTAGGCCGACCGATAATCCTCCATTGTTCACAGGAAACTTTGTCACACCACATTTTACTACTTCTATAATCAGCGACGAGCTTAGATGCTTGATTTATGAAGAGTTCCTTCTGAGGAATAGAGAATGCTTCCCGTCTCTTCTTAATTTCTAAGTACCTTCACCCTTACATGCTTTAAGTTCCCTAACATTAATTCCTATGCAGAAGCAACTGGCTCTTATGAACACGTTAACCATTATCAAACCATAATGCACATTCAAAGTGTCTCTAAAGTGTTTCTCTATCAAGTGTTTACAACCACTCTCATGGATCAAGCTCTGGATATACTCTCATAACAAACCGAAAGATCATCAAAGATTCATCCCAAATTTCAGAAATTTGTTAGAATGATGGAGAATCACCTAAGAAATATTTCTACATATTCTCCACTGAAGCCCAAAAAATATATTTTGTTTTGATGAAGTGACACATCTTTTGGTGAGCGTATAGCATTTCAGATCGTAAGACATCGAACATCGCCCGTAGGTGCTACAGGTAGTCTTCTTCAGATTTATGGTGAACCAAAATATCATCGAAGTAGACCACCACAAATTTTCCAATATGAACTTGAAAGACTTGATTCATCAGGCGCATGAAGGTGTTGGACGCATTGGACAAGTCAAAAGGCTTGACTTTCCATTCATAAAGGTCATCTCATGTTTTGAATGTGGTTTTCCACTGATCTCTTGATCGCATTCTGATCTGGTGTTAATTACTTTGCACTTTAATTTTTGAGATGACGGTGGTGTGAAACAACTGATCTAAACAATCATTGAGTTGCAGTATGGAAAATCGATATTTGATTGTAATTTTGTTTATGACATGACTATTAATGCATATCCTACATTAGCCATTTTTCTTGGGTACTATTAGGGGGGG
>NW_018217422.1:0-2189 GCF_001263595.1 Phalaenopsis equestris | reverse complement strand
TATATATATATATATATATATACATACCACACACACACACACACACCAAGCTAGAATAATTTAGGGTCTTAGATGCAAAGATAAGTTGATCTATAAAAGGATTCTATTTATATTGGAAAAACATAATTCTAAAAATATATAAAAGCTGGTTTTGTTTTTCTCCTCAACCAAAATAGGTCTCAATATTCTTTTTGGAATAGTCCCCAAGTATTTATATTCGACAGTTTTAATCTGAAAATTTATAGAAGTGTCAAAATAGTCTTCAAGCTTTTTAAATCTGAGAAAAAAATAGTTCCGGTAAATGGATGTTGCTTGTTAGAACTTAATTTTAAGATTATCGGAAACTATTTTGACACTTCTACAAACTTTGTGGCTAAAACGGCCCCATAAATAGTCTCGGGAACTATTTTTACACTCTTATAAGCTACTTGTAGCAACATCAAGTTCAGTGATCACTTTATTATCTTCAGTTAATATTAATCATTCTTTATCTTCCTTTTAATAATAAGAACAACGTCCCAAATTATGAATTATCAGAGAAATGCTGAAATATTTTAAGAAACTTCTGAAGATTTGATGATCTAAAATTCTATTAATTAGTTGCAACACAACTGAATTAATGGATACGCAAAGTTATCCCATGTGCTCTGAGATTGCTAAACTAATAAATGATGATTATCTTCATCATTGTCAAAGCATGAAAATTTGAATTTTTATTTGTTTTATTACGTGAAGTATACTTTCAAAAGCTTCTTAAAACCTTGTATGGCGAGGAGGTATTGGAATTGAAGAAACTCAAATCCCTAAAAATACATTTTGTTCCCTCCTTAAAACTTCGATCTACTTGATCGTAGAAGGATTAATTTTTACTTAGTCATGTTGAATCAGCAAATATCTTGGAAACACACCCAAGATATAGAACATTCAGCTAGTAAGTGGTTAGAGAGAGAGAGATATGGGGTGTAGTGGGGAACAAGAAAAGAGTCTAGCCTTTATTCATGACAATGACCTCCTATTTATAGAAATAGGTCACAGTTATTATAAAATTACAAGTCAACCCCCTCATTATTAGGTTTGGGAGGGGTAGTTTAGTAATTAGAAGAGTATAATACGACTCGTGAATATATTCGGTTGATGAGAAGTCTGTCGACCGCTCGTTACGCCTTAACTCCATTATTGCACGGTCCGGGATTAAGTAACTCATTGATCTGCTTTGGAGGAGTCGATCGTCGTTGTATAGGAAACTTTTTGCCGCATTATTCCGATCATCAGATCCTAATGTCCCTCCATTAACATCCAATCCTTTAGTCATCGATGAGGCCCCCGATCGATCGTTCCTTGCTCCAAAATCAACCTTTTCCCTTGAGTTCCGTCCTGACATTATTCTTTTACGAGTCATATGTTGAATATATATAAACAATTGTTTTTTTTTTATTGTTTAAGAGTTTATATAATTTTGGTTCAAAAAGCATCTTATTAGTTATATATGATATATTAGCCACCAATGATTGCTCAAATATCATTTAATTAAACTCTTTAATTTCAAATATAAGTTATTTAGTAGTTGTATATAATTTAATTATTTATTAGGCTAAGTTAATTTCCCAATTCTCATCTCTTATTTCATAATTCTGCCTCGCGTTACTTTTGCTACTTGTTCAATACTTGTTTCTAAGTTTTTCATCAAATTTAGTTTCTCTTGTCAGCAATCCAAGGAGACAAAATGTCGCGTCTTAGTAATTACAAGAGTACGATAAGGCTGGCGAATAAATTCTCTACTCGACAAATTTAGCTTCTCCTGTCAACAATCATTTGAGAAAAAAAATTATTACGTGCAGATGTCCGGATATTCGAACAACGCTAGATAGGGAGATCATGTCCCCGCAAATTCAAGTCATATGTACGTGAAATGGTCGATCTCCACATCCACCATTTTTCATACGTGTGGTGTCCATACGTACTAATATTTTTGTTCGAGGGAGCATAGACTTAGATTGTGCTATACCACTAGAATCTTATATATTTATATATCTAGCACCCGAACTTTTATATTGACATACATATAGCCCAAATCTTTGAAACCGCATATGAAAATACCCCTCATTTTTAAAAAGTGAAATGCAAATGACATATATTTTTAATATCAAGGTGTTGTAAATGGAAGCATTAAGTTTTAGCTGTTAGATATA
>NW_018217421.1:0-2183 GCF_001263595.1 Phalaenopsis equestris | reverse complement strand
CATAACGCATCACACACCGAAAAATGATATTATTTTCTCAAGTTCTTCAATTTTGTTGGTTGAATATGGCCTCCATAAGAACCAACATCTTGGCTGAGTAAGGTTATGTAAGATATTGTCTATGCAATTATTCCCTAGAGTTATTCATCGAACATTTGTTAGGAATTTTGTAATTAATTTAGCGTAACTTAAACTTGTAACAATTGACATGGTTATTTGATGTCGATTGAATTTCTTAGTCCAATTAATTCAGTATTTCAGACTAATTTAGGATTGGTCCATGGGCACATTTCCATTCGTTTAGCACATTGAAAGACTATGTATGCATGATATATGTTTCTTTATCAGGTTCGTACACCTCAAGCTAGCAATAGTTGACCGCATGGTTTCATGCCTTGGCTGAGTAAATCTAGAGTATTATAAATGCAACTATTCTCTAATGTGATCATTGACATTGATCATTCCTTTCCACAAGTTTAGCTCAAGATCCATTAAAAGTCATTGTAAGTCCTCTATGACACCATCATGATGTGATCTGGTTCATTGATCTCGCAACAGACACAATTGTTGATGTGTGTTAATGTTTTGGGTTAGTAAATTTGAATTAAGGTAAATCTTTTGATGATTCCTTTGTTTGGTTTATCTCATCACATACCAAATATATGATATGTTGTTTTCTCAGGTTCGTCGGTTTTGTTGATTTTGATACCGACCTCAACAAAAACTTATGTCTCGACTAAGTAAATTTACAGTGGGTCCTAGTATGGTCATTGCACGCCTTAGAGTTAGAATTATTGCACTTGTCTGGTGTGTACTATAAGCAAACAAGCTCGCATGGATATTCGTTGTTTGTACAGGGCCTCCAATATGGCCCCGCATAAAGTAACCAGGTTCTTTACCATTTAGTTAAGGGCCCCAATATGGCCCCCGCACGAAGCAACTCAGGTTAATTGCTTTTATTGTATTTTTGGGTGTTGTAAAATAATGAATTTGCTAATGAAAATTAATTTTGGAGCAAGAAAATTTGTTGTCAAGTGTCTTTCTTGGTTCAGTCATCAATACCCAATAAAATAAAAAAATAAATATTCCCTCCCTCTCGATTCATTAACCTTGGTTCCCACGATGGATTCGACGAGTCGATGCCTTTGCTAAGTAAGTTCAGTAGAGATTCAGTGCAACAACTCTCTGATATTAGTCATTGTGCACAACAGAAGAAATCTTAGAAGCCCAAAGCCAGATGGTTCACTTTCAAGACTAAAGGGGCGACTCTTAAGATAAATGCAAGTTCCAAAACTTTCTATCTTAAACTGACACTTGACTAGCTCTTTGATTAGATATAAGTCTCTGTATTTTCTCTACTGGTCTAATCACCTTTGTTCACTTATTTGGTTGAAGGTGAGTTCATGCTCCTTTCTTCCTGATATGTTGCAGTACATGATACAAAATGATATAAAAATGACATTGAATAATGTAATATGAAATAAAATGAGCAAAATAAATCAAATCAGCATTTTTTTAATTAACTTTCAGGTTATAAGTGAATTCGTGCGATTTTTTATCTTGATCTAATCACTCTATTGATCTTTTTGGGTTGGATGTGAGTCCAGATAATTTTTTGTCTTAACGTGTTCCATTAAATCAACTTTCCCTTTGATTAACCCTTAAGTTAGATGTAAGTTTGTATTGTTTTCTATCATGGTCTAATCATTGTATTCTCCTTTTTTGGTTGTATGTGAGTTCATATAATTTTCTATCCTAATGTGTTTAGGTAAACACAATTTTAATATCGTCGATCATTGGGATTTTGTGCACCACTGCATCATCATATGATTGCTTTCGTTGCCTTTTTTTCTTGTGTTAGAAGTAATTCCTCAAGTAGCCTCCTTTCCTATTATTTCAACTAAACACTTCTAGGCAATGGTTAGATAAATTCTCAAAGTGGATCTTTAATGAATCCCACCAATAAGGAATGCAAAACTCAAAAATCTTGAACCCCAAATCTTCAATCACTCAAATCAAATTTTCAATCCTCAAAGCATCTTAAGAGATTCAAAACTCAAATCCTAAATGTCAATACCCTCACAATTGAACTTGTTTGATCGCTTCGGTTAACGTCAATATGGTGTTGTACCTTGAATGATAGTCACACATGTTGAAAGTCCATTTTTTGACATATTTTTTTT
>NW_018217420.1:0-2182 GCF_001263595.1 Phalaenopsis equestris | reverse complement strand
ATTAGCCACATTACAAATAAGGGTTTGCCTAACTTGAAATTAACACAACCTTTTTGTTAGCACTAACAAAGAAATTTTTATCCGTTAACACCTTACTGCTCTCCAACTCAACATTATTCTTGTTCACTCTCCAAAGAACTTATTACATCTGATTCTCATCTTTAAGATGGCTTAATAAGCTCAATAATGTAATGATACTACATATATAATAAGAATGTATTGGATTAGGACATTTTTCCTTAAGGAATGGCCTCAAAATGCACCAAATCCCTCTTCAAGTTTCTCAATGATCTCTCATAAAATATTTTACCCACATTAGTATCAAAACAATCCATCATCTTCTTCAATTGATTCAAGTAACATAGTAAAAAAGAAGGAAAAAAAATGGAAAAAATAAACTTATTTACATCATGTATAATGATATATAACCCATCTTCTAGGTACCATCCCTCTTTGTGTAATATTGCAATGCTCCCTCCAAGTCTAAATTCTTAAGAATTTTGTCTCCACCCAAGTAATTATTTAATAGCCCACTTTGCTTATCTTCTTATTCAATTCCTAGTCTAGTGATTTGTGAAAGCTCAACGATGTCAAATATTATATCATTGCTTCAAATGTCAAGCATAATGAAATATCTCTTACTCTCATTATCATCAACTATTTTTTGTAATATCTGAAGAATTATGGCCCTATAGAGCGTTAATTTAAAACACTTGAATTCATGACTAAATGAGAGATATTTGAGCATTGTAAAAGAGGACATAATCCTTAATTTATTTGACAATCATTATCATAACACATCCAATTCTATATGTGTCTAGAGCAATGTTATACGACTTAATATGTAGGCTTAAAGTAAGCATCAACATAATTAGTAAAACAACATAAATGAAAATTGTTTTGAAGGACATATTGAAGACAAAACATATGAACCATGTTAAAACAATGGCTGAACAATATATGAACCATGACGAGCCATATCTGGTGATGATTCAATTATGGTAAGAGATATTTGATTATGATTGCATCATGATTTGAATAGAATTTCAAGGAGGTTCGACAAAAATGTTATTCATGACTTAAAGATGGTTCGAAGTTTCTAAGTCACAACAGATATTGTCAGTGTGAATAACTAAATAACTAAATGTATAACATCACTAACTTTGAGCATATGATGAATGGAGAGATTATCATATGAAATTTTGCTATGACCCATACACATGCACTGTGTGATCGTTGAATATGGAGAATGTGCTGTGCATACAAGTGAAGGAGTTCCTATAGTTAAAAAAATTACATTAGTGTTCAATGAGATTTTTGACTCCATTTGTAATGAGTAGATGCATATATTATTTTTTTGATATATTTTCCTTAGTAAATAACTATTATGCATATTTCTTTTAACTTTTACTATTGTAATATTTGAAATAAATTTCAAAATTGAATATCTCCAAATTTATGAAAATTGAATGCTTGATATTGATAAATTTTATTCAAATTAAATTTAAATTGGATGTGACTTTGCAAGGAAAAGGGAAAATTGAAATTTCGCCATAGGTGAAAAAGGGCACGGGCTCCTCTATCTCATAGAGAACTTGGGAGTCCCTCCCTTCAGCTGCACCCATGGTTACCTCCTCCAGAACAAGCGATTCTTCTTCGAGCCGATCCAAGGTGCAAATTTGAATCTCTCTTCATAATTCTATACCAGATGAACGATACTCGTTTTAAACCTTTCTCAATCTCTCCCACTTTTCTTTTTTATTCTCACGGACAGCAGGAGAAAGAATACGTTGCCAGCATCTCATGGAAGCTTTCCCATCTTAAGAAGCAAGTTCAAGCTTCGCGATTAATTGCAGTTCGAGTAATCTCTCCTTTCTTATCTTTTTTGGACAAATTCCCTGAACCCTCGGAATTGAGTGTGACTTTATTCTGAAAAATAATAGGAAAAGATACTGAAGAATAGGAAGAATCTGGAGGTATACACTTCCCATCTCTTCGAATTGGCTAAGGAGAAGCAAGAGATGCCGGTGCCCTTGGAGTCCGAGAATTTGCTTTCGGTTAGGCTGCCGAATCCTCTTTGTCGGCTTAGTGCGTGGGAGCCAGATAAGGAGGTTGCCAGTAGTCAGGAGGAGATTTCAGCGTCCGCTTCAATAGTATTTGGAAGCAGTTGTGGAGGGAAGAG
>NW_018217419.1:0-2177 GCF_001263595.1 Phalaenopsis equestris | reverse complement strand
CCTTCTAGCCAATGGCCAAAATAAAAAGGCATGTTGCAATTATTAGTAACATGAAAACTTAAAGCATACCTGAATTTAGTAGCAATTATAATAAGCTCTTTCCAAGAAGGAGAGACATAGAAGTAGTCTTTTGACATAAAAGCCCATAATGATTAAAAAACCAATTATTCAACTAAGACTGAAAATTATAACATTTTCATATGATTTTTATTTTGCACATTATATGTATAAAATCAAGAACAAGGAGTCCTAAACCACCATTCTGAATAGGCATGTTGGTTTTATTCCAAAAAATAGTATGAAGTTTCTTATTTTCATCAATGTTAAGAAAAATTTTTAAAATTAAAAAAGAGATCTTCTTCCTCAGACCTTTAGGTAATAAGGAAAAATGAAGCCAATAATAAAGATAGCTCCAAATCATAAATTTTATAAGTTAAAATATGCCAACAGCGGATAATAATTTTATTTTCCAACCAGCAAGCCAATAATCAATTCTATCAATCAATTTATGACAATTAGAAATAACCAGCTTAGAAGGTTTAATAGTGACACCAAGTTAACCCCAAAGAAAATGTTTAATAGAAAAGCCAGATAAATTACTAAGAACATTTTGAAGATTATCATCTACTCTTTTAGAAAACATAATGGCAGATTTAGAATAGTTTATATGAAGTTTAGAAGCTTTGAAGAAATTATTAAGAGCATTGATAATAAAGCTGACATGATTAGAATCATCTTTACCAAAAATAAAAATATCAACAGCATAAATCAAATATTTATTATAATCATTTCTAGCAAATTAATTATCCATCAAAAGAGAAAGGGAGTCTCTAACAATAACAAAAAGATAAGAAGATAAATGAAAACCTATGCCTAAGACCAACAAAAGAAGAAAAATAACCTTTTAAATCATTAGTAACAATAACAGAAAAGTGAACATCCAAAGTACAAGCAAAAGTCCAATTAATGAATTTAATAGGAAAACAATCTAATGTAATCTAAGATACAAAAAGTCTCTTTTAACTTTGTCAAATGTTGTGCGACAATCAATCTTCGCACAAAATTTTTTCATGCTACTATAAAAATTGAAACCATAAGGAAATTTGTTTGTTAATATGATGTTATTAGCAATATCACGATCACCAATAAAGCGGATTGGGCAGGATGGAAAATCTTAGGCAAAATAAGTTAAAGTCCATTAGCTAACAAAATAACAATAATTTTATATAATGTATTACATAAAAAATAGGACAAAAATCAGAAAAATTCATAGCATTGGTGCTTTTAGTTAATAAAACAAAAGTCCTATGCTTTACCCTATGAGGAAGCATAAAATTAATAAGAAAATGATTAACAATAGAAATACATTCATTTTCAATAATAACCCAAGTATCTTTACAAATTTGTAAAAAAAACCATGAGAACTGGGGTTTTATTAGAATCAATAGAAATGAAAGCATTTTTAATATTTTCATTCAAAAAAAATTAGTTTAATAAGGAAATTTCATCATGAGATAAAAATTATTTATAAGAAAATTATTTCCAAGAAGATGATCAATATTAATAAGACCACTAAGCAAATCAGAGAAAAAATTAATAGCTTCCCTAATAATATCCTCATGATTATGAATGAAGCTACCATTAACCAAAACTTTCTTAATAAAATTAGAATTTTGACGAATACTAGCTTTTTAGTAGAGAAATTTAACATCAACCTCTCCTTTAGATAACTAAAAATATTTCACTCTTTGTTTAGCTCATATATACTCACAATAACTAGCATTATAAATATACGTTTGAATGGAAGATGCTTATTCCAGAAAAAACATTGGAAAGATGAGAATTTTCAAATTGAATCGTATTCTTATTATGTTGATCTTTAAGATCATAAATATAAGAAGATAAAACAGTTGAAGATTTACAGTAGCAATTCTTAAGAGCCAACTAAACGTTACGAATCTTATTATGAAAAAAAAAAATTAGATCTCCTTTCACAGTAACCTTCCAAGAATTATTAACAATATTAAAAATGTCACGCCAAAAATCACAAAAAATTTTATACAAAAGTCTACAATGCACAATAGAAGAATTATCCAAAGAGACTAAAAAAGGATGATGATCAAAAGAATAAGCATTTAAAACTTTGAAATAGGAATGAGGAAAAAATCAATCCATTA
>NW_018217418.1:0-2177 GCF_001263595.1 Phalaenopsis equestris | reverse complement strand
AAAGTCTCATTTTAGCACAAAAATAAATACTAACACTTCATACGAAGGGTCTAATGATAAGAATTATTCTCATACACATTGTACACATTATTACACTCAATATAATCGTCATCAGAAGCTATATGCAAACATCAATATTTTGTGTAATTTCTATTACAAACAAGCATACATTTATACAAATTCTCATGCAAGCCTTGCATAGTTTCATGTACATTCATTTGATGTTTGGAACCAAGGAGTGTTATTCCTACACAAATAATACATATTACATCTAAGGCATATAATTTGAAGGGGGATCAATAGAAGTTCAAGTTCCCAATTTAACTCATGTTTTTTAATAAGGATGAATTTTATCTAATACAAATGAAATCAAATGGTACTTGAATAGTGGATACTTAAGGTACATTATTGAAGATAGAACTAACTTTGCATTTTTGGATTTAAATGATGATGGTTGTCACATTTGGCGATAATAATAAATAAAATTTATTAAATTCAGACTAGTATGTAAAAAAAATCACCATTAACATGATTAAATTCATTATTGCTTTAAATATAATTAAATTTTTATAAATTAATTATGTTATAATGGGTTAGAAGTTTCATTTTTGCACATCCTATTGTGTTATAAGAGAAAATATTTAACATTGCTTTACTAAGGAATGAGTTTGATAATTTATTATTATTTGATATGAAAATTAGAAGTAGTATAAATTTTATTTGTTTAAAATCCAACATAGGTTATGCTTGATTATGGCATAGAAGGTTATGCCATTCAAGCATGCTTACACTACAAAAAATTATAAAATTGAATTCTAGAGTTGGACAACAAATACTTAATTATGATTTTTATCATACTTATGATGCTTACATGAATGATAAACAAACTAAAAATTAATTAAGAGTAAGACTATTTTGATAAATACTAGAGCATTAGAGTTACTTCATAGATATCTATTTTGACCTATTAACACAATTAGCTTAAAAGTTAAAACTTCATTATGTTTTGCATTAGAGTAAAAATTTCATTATTATTTTGTGACGAGTTCGAATCGCATGTATTACTGTTTTGGCTCACCTTCCTAGCCAAAAAAAAATCCCCACCTATTGACTTGCCCCTAATTTCCATTTTAATCTTTAGTATTAAATAAGAAGCTTGTCTATGAAAAGTAAGAGACTGTATTTAAATCCTTCTATCTTCCAGGCTAAACAAGTAGGACCAAGCTTTTCTTCCCCTTTCATCTGGGAGTTGAATCATCTTGCAGAAAAGGTTGCCAGATCAGGTTCTCACCATTCTTGGCCACTTTTGGTGCTTCACTCTCCACATAACGCCCCCAGGTGACGAGATACAAGCCAAAGATGATCAGAACTCCACCAATAGCACTTGAATCACATCATGTAAGTTAGCATTAATAACTAAATTAATGCATATGCAAGCTTAATATAGAAATAAGAGAAAGCAGCACGGCAAAGTTAAGTTAATCCAGAATTCAATTCATGGGAATGGATGCAACCTTCCAAGGTAGATGGAGCTTCCGAGAAACATTGTTGACAGAAAGGCAGACATCGCGGGCTGAAGAGGATTGTATAACGCGACCAAAGCCGGTCCCAATATTTTGTTGGACCATGCTATTAAACTATAGTTGACGGAAGAAGAAAAAATTGCCTGGAAGTAAAAAAGCTGAACTGTTAGACAATTCAAATGTTTTGTGGTGATATCATCTGCCAATGTTACATTTAACTGAATATTTTCTGACAACACATTTCTTAATTTGGGGGAAGTTAGCTGGAGAATGAAATTGTTTAAAAATTAACGATTGGAAAGAACTATGATTATGGTCATTGCCACAATGATAAGTAGTATACCCAACCTTCGAATGACATGTACAGGTCATTGGTTAAGGATGGGCAAAAAGGGGAGTCTCATTGAAACATTTTTTAAGGTAGTTCAAAAAATTAAACAAAGCAGTATTCAGGATTCTACTTGCCCTTCAGATGACAATAAAGTGAAATAAAAATTCAGAAAACTATAACTTTTATCCCATCCACAAGTGCGAAAAGTACTGTATGACAGGAAATGTCTGGGTCTTTGCCAGGCCAAACTCACCATCGCCGGAGTCACCCCAGCAGCCCGCTCTCCCAATCAGTCGACCACCTGGGCCGGCCAACTCCACAAG
>NW_018217417.1:0-2176 GCF_001263595.1 Phalaenopsis equestris | reverse complement strand
TAGGAATTATTTTGACTCTTCACTCATAATAAAAAATTGGATTTAGATCAGATTGTGATATTTCGTGGCATTAAAAAATCAAATTGAGTTTTATATTTAAAAGTTACATAAATGCAATTATGTAAAAGTTAAAAGTTAGTTCTGTGAAAGGTGTGTTTGTCGGTTCCAAAACGCGATTATTAAAAAGCTTTTAAGCAAAAGCGTTTGGGCCGGCTCCCTAAAACAGCGTTTAGTGTTGTGTGCTTCAAGCAACCCGATATGTATCTCTATCAAAGGAGAAAATTTCTCTTAATTAATTATGTTGAGAAGTTTTATATGTGGGCCCGTACATACAATAATTAGGTATTAGGTGATACCTCTATTTTTAAGCTTATTAAAATTTAAATCAAATATAAATTAATTATTTGACTTTTGTGATATTTTATTTTTATATCATAGGCGCTTACATTTGTAACTCATAATTCTAGTGGGCTTATCTTATCTCCCAACTAAATTTTGATATATACACACTTAACAATTAAATACATATTTTATTGCATAGTTTTAAAGGATCAAAATGCATGTATGTGAATATGAAAATTTGTAAATTGTGTAGATGTGAAAAGTAAATTTCAAGATCATTAAAGCATTAATAAATTTGTTAAGAGAAAAAATGAAAGATTATTCAAGTTTAATGCAATTACCATAATTGTATACACTATAGCTATCGGCACGAATCTCAAAGAGAACGAACGATCAAAGACAAAAAAAACTTTTTGAAAAGGTAAACAACCGAGTGATTAATGTCATATCAAAATTCAAATTGTGATACAAATATAAAATGAAATTCTTACAATGAACCAGAGCATTAATTATATTAAGAACGGTTTGCACAGTAGTTCTCTCATTTCTGTAACTATACAAAATAAGTTTTTATAATTTATAAATAAGGGACAAAAAGACGACCAAAATGAGGTAGGCTATTTGGACTCCCCTAGTTCTCTCCGCATTTACTCTCCTGCAGTTGGGCAACTCCATTTATTTAAAAAGAAAAATCAAAAAATTTTTTACACCGTATTTAAATGAAATTCCTACTTATATTTGAAAGTTCAAAATGTTAGTTTATATTTTCACCGTGCAAAATAAGTTATAAATATTTAAATAAGTACCATATTCATATAAATATACAGGATTTAATTTTATTATTTGCACTTGAAAATTTATATTTAATGGATGGCTCATAGGCCATTTGGTTTTTATTATATAAAAACCATGCATAATCCATATATATATATATATATATATTAAATTCAAGATTTTTTTTTTTTTTTTTCCGTTGACTCGGTTGATTAATTTTAAACAAATTGTATTTTGAATAATAATTTATCTGTGAATCATAGTCAAAGAATAGGCATAGGTATGGGGATAGAGGGGGATGAGTGAACAATAATGAGGAGTAATACATCAAGTCTTATTCATGAAATGATATTTTTATTTAAGAGGTGACGACATAATATAATGGTGTTATATTTTTTATCATATTTTAAAGGGGTCCGTACGGGGTATTTTCTGATATTATATATATTAATATTAGTTTATTGTTTGGTTGCTCTGTGGCTTGGTCGACTGAGCTTAATTGGCTTTCGGTTGACAAAATGAGTTCGGTTGGCGAAGCTTAGTTAGCATGAGTTGATCGACTGATCGAGTCTAGCTATTGATCATTGATAACTGATGAGGGACCACTGAATGTTTTTGGGATTTTCAGACATGCTAAGAAACTAAATTTTAATTCCTTGGATAGGTTCTTTTAAAATGGTTTACTAGGATTATTTGGTTGTCTTTTTGTCATTCTCATGGTTGTGTTATCTCTGGCCTTAATGACTCTGGCTCCGACAGCTTCACTTGGCCGAAGAAATGGGCATCATGGTTATTTGTCATTGGACCCCTCCCTTGTTATACTCTTATTCTTCTACGTCGTTGGATCTCCTCGTAATTAGTGCTGACATACTTTTTATGTACTTTTAATTCTTCAATTTCCTTATTTAAGTCGATGATGAATTGACCGTTAGATGAAGTGTTTTAAAATTTTAACTAAATTTATTAAAATATATCTCCTAGAATTCTATAAATACAGTCAACTTTCAAGCGAAGTTGTCTATAATTTGAGACAAAACTTGAGGCCAATAACAATCAACAA
>NW_018217416.1:0-2175 GCF_001263595.1 Phalaenopsis equestris | reverse complement strand
CAGAAGGCGACGCCGTTGACGGCGGCGGAGACGTTTGGCGGGAGCGTGCCGGGGGTTGCAGAGCTGTCCACGTGGTAGTAGATGCGGCCGAGGAGTTTGGTGACCAGAGAGATGCAGAAGAGATCGTAGGCGTCGGTGAAGAAGCCCATGCCGGCGATGATGATCGCCGTGAAGTGGTATAGCTGTGTTTTGGCGACATCGAGTGCGTTCAGGACTTCCAGCTGCTGTTTTGCCATGCAGAATGCTTCTTACAGTAGATGAAGAAGAAGAAGAAGAGTCGTGAGATCAACAGCGATGAGGGAAACTAAGGATCAAATTTACAGAGGAGAAGATGACGAACTTCAGAAAAGAGAAAAATTATTCAAGATTTGATTTTTCTTTTCATTTTGACCTCACTCAATCAAAACAAGAAAGAAAAGGGACATAAAAAATTTTAACATCAAATCAAATAATCCCATCTTCCATGAAATGTGAGGAGAGAGAGCGCGAAGTTGCGTCAAAATCTCCACTTTCCAACCATATTAATTTATTAATTAATAACCACATATAAATCACTCCGAAATCAGCGGATTCGGGAAAATTTTAGTAAAGAAAGCAATAAATCTGCTGGAGCACAATAAATTCATCAAGCAATGTTTTTTTATTATATAAGTAAATAAAAAATAATTAATTATGAGCATAAAAATCAAACCGAAAATTTACGTTCAAGAGACCGAGCAAGATCACATACCTGATCCTTATTTTTTTGTGGGGGAAGAAAAAAAAGAGGGCTTCTTTTGAGCACGTTAGAGAGTGAAAGAGGGTTGGAATAATGAGAAGTCGAAGGAGCAGGGTATGGGTAAGGGGTATTTAAGGAGGCTCAGTTAACGGTCAAGTAACGGAGGATGGGACGGCCTCCAGAGTCAACGCCTATTTCGGCGGCGACCCGCACAATGTGAAATCCCGTCTGGTTGGACTTCGATGTGTGGCATTTAAAGTCTTAAAAAATAAACTTTATTAATTTATTTTTATTAAAAATTATTAAAAATAGCTATTTTTCAGTCTTTTTTAATAACCCCTGCTTATAAAATTTGGGCGCATGTTAATTTTTTGAACCACAAACGGATGCATTTATATATCTCACAATTAAATAATTGAGAATTTAATAAAAATGAAATAAATACATAAATTTTATTATAAATTTTTATATTTAAGTGAAAATTTAAAAAAAAAAATTGTAAGATTATGTTAGATTGATAAATAATAATATTTTGCTGCTCAAATCATTAAATGATAGAAATTAAATCGTGCATTTAAGCTCATAAATTTAAGATTTTAAATAATATTAATTTAAAAAAATAAAAAAATTATATAAATAAATAAATTTGAAAAATAAAATAAAAGCTAACCACCTTACCTCACCAGCCGAAGCCACTCGGCACCCATTCCTTTGATTTCTCCTTTCCCAACTACTGATGGGGAATATTCGGGATATCCTCCGAATAGCCAGGTAAAATATTCAGTGAATATACGTACAGGGTGTACACAGCACGGCTAACAATCCTTTTTTTTATATTTCAATCCGCCTTTCTCCCTAGATTTAAAACACATTACATGCATGTCACAAGATTAAAATAAAAACATAGTCCAATTATGAATAAAAATTTACTCATAGAATATTTAATTTGTTGTTTAAATTAATATAGTTTGTTTTATTTTAACCATGTAAATTTATTTGTAATTTTGCATTATAATAATGAGTTTGTGTGTTATTAGAAGAACAAACTCAATGTAGAGCTAAATTTTGTTATTATATCTAATTTTCAAATATAAAATTAAAAAAAAAATTCATGTTATCAAAATTAAGGGGGGTTGTAGATAAAGCAATGCATTTTACATATTTGATATTTAAAATTTACAACTTATGCTATAGAATTCTTATGTATTCATGTATTCATGACCTACATTTAATATTTATAATTATTCCTCTTTCGTGACATAAGCATATGGTATGATGTCAAAAAAGAGTGCATTGCATTTCTTTTGCAGGGGTCTTAGAGATTCAAGTGTTTTGTGAGAAGAAAAATTAAATTGATTGTAAAATTATAATGTTTTTTGAATTCACACCTGGTTCATTGTTAAATATATGTAGGATTCATAATATTTGAGGGAATTTCAAATACACTAATTTGTGTA
>NW_018217415.1:0-2172 GCF_001263595.1 Phalaenopsis equestris | reverse complement strand
GGAAGAGCCCCTTTCGATTCCAATTCACTTATAATACCTTGCACGATCTTATAAACACCAGAAGTAAACCAAATAAAATCAAGCAATATACAAAAAAAAAAAGATAATAATAATAACTAGAGATACCTACACAATATGAATTGAGAAGCAGAATCTACCTTGCGGAAGTCGCGGGACTGGGAGGAATCGGAGATCGGCCACACCCTATCGAAGTCCTGTAGGTCCGGATACCTCCAATCGCAAAAACATAAGTTGTTGCCCCAGAAAAGGATAATCCAAAGAAACGAGATTAATGGAGCTCGGGTTGAGAGAAATTCTTGCCTTGGCAGATTGGGCGGGACCTCTAAGTGATGAAAGGAGGAAATAGAGGAGCTTCTCACCCAATCTAGGGTTCGAATGGCGGAAATAGCCGACCCCGTTTTTCCATTCAGCCCCACCGACGCCGATGATGGCAGGATCTAATCCCAGCAACAGGCAATTGGTGTACATGGCGCTCTCAAGCTCTGACTCTCTGTCATCTCGACCCATCGCCATTGGAAAGACTCCGTCCTACTCTCTTTCCCCCTTAACTCCTTCCTTCGTCAAGTCCGTCTCCAGTTCTCCCTCGAACTATGAAATTTGGAAACGCCGGCGCGCCGGCATCGTTTTGTTTTAAAAATTTCATTTTTTTGGCTTTATGCCCCTCGCATCCTGTTTTATATCAAAATTTTAAATTATTGAACATGTCACTATTAAATCATTAAAAAATTAATAAATACAAAAAATATAAGTTGAGGTCTGTTGCATAAATAGCAATATTTTAAGTGATATTTATGTAATCGCCCCTCACGAACGAACTAAAAAAACTAATCCGAGTAGGCTAAAAGGCAAATGATAAATATAAAATTTTAAGAATTAAGCAGTCAGAACGGCTTGTTAATTTGAAATGAAGATAGTCGTTGGGTCATGGGGGACCGTTGCTTCAGCTCGCCGCACCATTCTCCGTCTTTCTTGGAGCTCAGCCTAGAGTCGGTGAGAAAAAGTTGAAATAGCTCTTCTTCTCCTTTTCGATTCATTCATCCAGCTTGATTTCCACTTTAGAGAATGCCATGTGTGCAGAGCTTCAAGGTTTCTCAAAGGAAGAGATGGCCATAGAAGAAGCTCCTGGATTCCCCAAGGCTTATGCTTGGCTCTGTTCAAACTCTGTAACTAATGTACCTTTAGCAAATGGACCTCCTCCTTCTTTCAGTCCACGTGCCTTGCAGTCTCAGTAGGTTTTTCGTTTGCCTTTCTTTATAAATTCTTGCATGCAAAGGGATTAATCATTTTCTTTTTACAGGCATTAAAAGTCAAAGAACTGAAGTGGATGTTCCCCGTTATTGATCGAGAAGTTCGCCCTTCTGTGAATCAGAAAAATTATGCCGAATTTCTCTGGGTGCGGCTTGATCATCTTGAGTAAGACTGAACGACACAGTTCCATTTGTATTGGAATGTTCTTCGTAACTATTTTGGTCATCTTGGGTTATTCTTGTTCTGCTGTTCAGGAATGCTGGATTTGATCTTGCTTTATTTCGAGTAGATCGTTTTGGAAACGTAGTCTACCTGCATGCTGATTCAGCTTCTCAACATTGATCACTGGTTTTCTATTTCACGTACAATCATTCCTTATTTATATGAAAAAAATTACGATTATATGCAATTATAACTCATTCAATTCACCTTATTTCTAAATATTGCTAAGGTGGTATAAAATATTGTTTAAATGATATTATTTAAAGATATTGCCAAATCAAACAGCTGATATCTTTAAAAAACATTGTTTTTTGAACTAAACAGCTACTCTGTCATTAAAATTACTCCCATTATATCAATATTGATGAATCAATTCATTCTAATTGTAATCTAAAGGAGGTAAAACGATGCCAAGTAATTTGAGAATATTACAATGGCAAGTCTTCAAAAAAAGAAGAACAAGCTGGATTTCCTAATTCCATGGTGGGACCTTCAGCTGGTCATTTCAGTGAACCAATCTCTATCCATATTTGTCTCTAAAAACTCACATTTCATGTTATTTTTATCTATTTTTTTTAATATTTCCACTAATATTTTCCTACGGGAACTTGTTTTTTAAGATTAGATTGAAATTTATCTTAATTGATGTTGGGTAATGTGGAGACCCGATCCACCAAAATT
>NW_018217414.1:0-2171 GCF_001263595.1 Phalaenopsis equestris | reverse complement strand
TGAATGCTTGTGAAGAAAAGACAATCACAAGATAAAAGGATACTAATGCTCTAGTGCAGGAAGAACCACAAAAGACACCTGAAAGATAAAACTAAGAACAATTGTAGTTATCCTCACCATGGGAATAGACACCCTGGATCTTGCAACCTAACTATTTGCAAATGTTATAACTTTGACAATTCTGATCACAAGATTAAAGATTGCCCATTCCCACCCCAAACTAAGTTAATGCTAAATCAGGAGACCAACAACAAACAGCATAGGAATGGTTGACATAAATCTAATAAGGGTCGGCACCAGAAATAATGAGACAATAGACAAATTGGTCAATATTATTTACCGTCCCAATAACAGACGCAACAAATGATGGTGCCTCAACCATATTAACAACATCCTCTTGAATTGCAATGCCAGACGTATCAACATCTTTCAATGGTGCAGTGTCAGCCTCGACAATCTCACGCTCCGGCATAGCCTAGGAAAGCCTTTCCACCACGAGCATTTGTTATGAATCAGCAAGAAAGCCATCAAGCTCCTGATGTGGTGATAGGTATTATCCCTATTTTAAAATAACCAACAAGGAGAATTGTTTTATTTTGGGGCCTTACATGCGTTCATATCATATCATTTAGTTCATTGAGTTGTTCAATATATTTCACATTTGTCATGTCATCTGACTCATTCTTATATGTTCCATAACACCTGATATTGTAACATGTAAATACCTTAAGAAAAATGCATGTGTTCAAGTAACTCTTATTCTTGATTATAAGCATATGATAGTCATTGCAAATTATGTTATACACATAATAAGTCATCCCTATTTATTGGTCATACTGCATGTCCCATTTTTCGTTACCGTTTATGATTTAATAAATAACAGTTATTTACGTAATTTGAATTTCAAACTTACCTTGTCGATATTTTTTTATAACCGGTTTCATCCAACCATTTATCAGACCACCTCCATCGGATCATACTTCCCAAATTTAGATTTTACTTTGGTATTTTTTTAGTTTTGTATGAGTTATTATATTTTCTTTCTGGGTTAGGTAGTTGTTTACTTATTTTTATTTAGTTTCTTTTAGTTGTATAGGTTATATCCTTATTAATGGAATAAAAATTTGATTTTTTTTATTTCTTTCGATTATTATTTGCATATTCTTTTTTTTTAAGAATACAAAACATGTTTAATTATTTTTATCATGCCCCAAGTTATTGGTGTGTACCGCCTTCCGGACCCCGGGTGTGACATAACTCACCTACAACGCTGACTATAACATTATCCAATCATCACTATATAGCTTGTGGTGACACTGTTCTCCAGTATTAATTTACAAGCATAGCTAATTTCTTACTATTTATTGAGATGCAGCCACGGAAAGTGAGGCTTGATCATCATACGCTTAAGCTTCTCAAGCTCTGGACATGGCAGTTTGTGGTGATTAGGCCAGTTTGCTCCGTTCTGATGATTTTATTTGAGCTAATTGGGTTTTATCCCGGTTGGATTAGTTGGACAATCACCATCATACTGAACATCTCTGTTTCAATGGCGTTGTATTCCCTAGTGCTTTTCTACCATGTCTTTGCAAAGGAGTTAGCCCCTCACAAGCCTCTGGCAAAATTCTTGTGCATTAAAGGAATTGTTTTCTTCAGTTTTTGGCAGGTATGCTCATCTCATTTTTTATTTTCCATAATTCAATGACTTCTTTTTCAATTTCAACAATGTATAAATATGTACTGGTAATGTTCATGTTGAGAACTGCTTATTTATTTATTTATTTTTGTTATTTTTACGCCAAGTCTCTGATATGGATAGACCAAGAATCATCAAGGAAATTCTGTCATGGTTGCTTAATCATTTTGCATTACGTGCTCTTTCTATAGCAGATAATTCAAAGTGTTTACATGCAACTGCGTTGTTTGGAAATAGTGAAGGACTACATTTTTAACGGCTATTTATTTTCAAAAATACGAGAATAGCACATATATTGTAAATAATTTAATCATAGACTAATTTTTAGCAGAAGTCCCAATCTTTCAAGAGATTCAGTATAACAAAGTGTGCAAATTTGAAAGTTAAATGAATTCTAGCGTGGGAGCTGGAAGACGGCAACAAACAGAAAAAGGGAAATTCCCATATTCTATTTAGAATATTAAAAGCTGCTATC
>NW_018217413.1:0-2170 GCF_001263595.1 Phalaenopsis equestris | reverse complement strand
GATTGATTTTATGTTGTATTCTATGGATTTTTTGTTCCCACAACGTCTGTTTTTATGCATGACTTTTTGATGTTGATGTGTTAACTTTCCGGTCATAATTTGTTTTTTATCGGACACAATAAGAATGTTAAAATCCATCGTGAACTATGACCTCTACCTGTTGCGTAGTAGAACGAGCAGATTAAATACAAAAACATGGTAGAATATGCATACTCCAGTTAGAATTTTGTAAAATAGATAGGGGATCTAAAAAATCCTGGTACACGACATAAGGTTAATCAAAATTTAACTTTATGGGTTTTTATTCTTCTTTTGACTTGGCATAAGCTTAAGGAGAAATTTTTTATCCTTGGTTGCCAACATTAGCATTGGTGCCATATGAATACTTCAAGAAATCACCTAACCAGCGTCACAAGAACATGAACCTTACATATCTAAAAAAACACATAACTTTTTCTGTTATTTATGTTTACTACACTTTTAGAACTGTTAGATTTATTTATTGGATTTGATCACTTCAAACTAGATTTAGTGGTTCAGTAAACTAAAAATTCGTATGTTAGAGATATTTTGACAATATCTCCGTGGTATCGATACGCAAACTCATTTTTGTATATTACTTGATTAACATGCATGCTTGTGTGATTCATCGAATTACTTCGCAACAATTTTGGACATTAAATTTTTGGCACCGTTATCGAGAATAGTCGTAAAAAGTTTATAACCTTAGAAGAATTTTAGTTAAAATACTCATAGTTTAAGTTTAAAATTTTTTTATGTTTATTTTTATTTTGTTTCTGCTTTATATTGTTTTTGTGTATGTATTTTTAAATTTTTTTTATTTGAAAAAAGAAAGAAAAAAATCAAGATAAAAAAATATTTGAACACTTCATCATAATAAATCTTTGGGAAATTCAGTTTATATCTTTTCAGAAGTATGTCAACCAATTGATGGCTAGCTTTCACATGAATTTTAAACATCCAATAACAACCTCTCAAAAAAATCAGTTTGTACATTTTTAGGAGTATGTCAACCCATTGATGACTAGCTTTCACATGAATTTTGAACACCTAACAAAAACTCCTCTGAAAAACTAGTTTATACTTTTTCAGGAGTATATCAACACATTGTTGGCTAGCATTTTCATGAGTTTGAATACCTTGCAATAGGAACTGCGTTTGATGACCCATATTCTAACACCTACAACCTAAACTGGTCAACCCAAACTTCCCTTGAAATAATAAGAACCCAAGTATAGAAAACCAATAGTGGTGGAGCACCCATGCCAATCATGCAAAATATTGGAATAACCAAGAGAGTGTTTATCATGAAGAAAATAAGTATTTGGAAGAATTGGTGTAAATATGGGGAATGAGTTACAAACAAAGCCAAGCTACAACCCTTAGAAACTTAGAAAATTAAATTGGACAGTTAGCTAATCTATTAAGCAATAAACCCCAAAAAGATGTTAAGGATAGTAGATAGCCAAGATTGTGAATCTGAAGAGTTGAACCTTGAAGAACAAATTGAGTTGGATGACGTTGTTGGACAATGATTGCGCAAGAATCTGCTCTTCTTTTCAAGATAGCCTCTAGCGTTGTTAGGAAGAGAGTTGAGCCTATAAGACCACCTATAGAAGTGCCCACAGGAAAGGAGTTGGAAGATAGTCCTAGACAGGATAGTTACTCAATAGAGTTAGATCCTGAACCTAAAAGACCTAGGGAGAATCCATCCGAAGATTTAGGAAACCCTAATTTAACTCCTACGAAACCACTTGGAAATTGTGAGAAAATTACAAATATACAAATATGTGAATTAACTTGAAGAATCATGAATTAAAAAAAAAATACTCTTATGAATGATAGTCTGAATAAACTCTCTACATACCCTCTAGAAAACTATTATCGAATTGAGGGGTAAAAGTTCTAAGAAAGAATGAAATTTGAGGGTTTAATAAAAACTTCAGAACTAACAAAAAATTGGGTAATTGATCAGAGATTACAATAATAAAATTTTGTTCATGAAGGAAGATAGTTACGTCAAGCTGAGAGCATTAAATAAAGCACTATCTTGGAAGACAACCCAAACGTTACCTGATGTTCTGGACATGTTACTTTTTTGCATTTATTTTGAAATTTACTTTTGAGTTTTCATTTAGATTTGTTTTGA
>NW_018217412.1:0-2170 GCF_001263595.1 Phalaenopsis equestris | reverse complement strand
GGCCCTTTCCAAACTTCAAGAGCATGAAACCTGAGGCCTCCCCAAGAAGAGCGGGTGACATAATTTTTCCCACGCAACATATTGAAGTGCTGGTTTAGAGGGTTCCTTCCGCTATAAAAATTGCCTAAGCCTCCTTAGATTTCTTTCAAAACACTACAAGCTTCGACATGATGAATAATGAAGATTTGACGAGGTGGCTTGTCCGACCATAGAAATCTTGCATAAGCACACTACCAAAGAAATAAGTCTTACCTCCATCCTGGGATGATGTAGATTGATACTTAGAGCTCACTGGAGAACTCAACAAAGAAGAAGATGGTCAAAATGAGACTTCAACAAATGCATGACTTCAACTCCCCTAATTCTATCTTTGTTCCTTCTCTTGATTGATTTTTCTTGCTAAAAGAGTGCTGAACTTATCCTTATAAGAGTATATTTTGTTTGTTGAATGTAGGAGATCTACTCGTATAATTATTTTTACATGTGAATTGAATCCCTCCAATTCTATTGTCTTGTTGTATATATGATTAATAACTACGATTTATAAAAGTTGTTAGTGTAAATCTTTTGGTTTGAATCTTATTATTTTTATTAATCATAAGTAGCAACTCCTAATTCAATTGTCTCCTTAGATAGGTCACACTAAGAGTTATACGGGGATTTTATCACTATTACAGCGAGATCCTTATTTAAACTTGTCTTAGGGGAGGACTCACATGCTACTCATTGCACTTTCTAGGAAAAAGGGAGGAGTTAGTTCACCTAGGCTTCAACTATGATCTAAAAACGTTTATTACCTATAGGGGGATTTGAATTCTACTTTAATATTGAGGTTGAGGGAAGTACATGAAAAATAAATAAATAACTAGCTTGAGCTCCCTTGAAGAAGTAATCAAGAAGTCTTATATGTCATTTTTTGAAACATTAGAAGGCAAAAGGAAAATAAAATGGAAAAGCTATTACACTCCTCAACATAGTGTTAGTTGACCATAAAAAACAACCCGTGACCCAAGCGACTCATATGACCATGCTTTGTCAGATTGTGATTAGGATGTATGAGGGACTTCCCGAATATAACAAGTCGAGGGTTTTACTTAAGAAAATAAGCTTTGAAATACTCTTTTGAATTTGACCTTTGTTAAGTGATATCAATAATAGTAAATAAAATAAATGAGAAAAATTGTGTTAAAACGGGCATAGATAAAAATTCAATATTTGTTTTATGACTCTTTCTATTGTTTTCATAATAATGCCCTCTCCTAAGGTCTATAAATAGGGAAAGGGAAGATCCTATGAAACATACTTAGATAAATTCAATTATAATGTTTTTGTTGAATATTAAAAATTTATTGAATAAAGATGAAGTAGTCAACTGAGCTCGCGATGATAGGGAATTTAGTTATCCTCGTCTATCCTATCATGCAGGATGTGATCATTTTGTTTGTTGATATCCATACTTTGGAGTTTTTTGCTCGTTGAATACAAACATTTGGTTGTTCTGATTCAACAGGGCTGCGGATCCCTCTTAGGTACTCGACGAGCTCTTACTCAATGAAGGATGTGTTCACTAATACATCCTTTGTCGGATAGAGACGAGGCCAATAAACCTGAGTATATTGGGTGATTTTGGTTCTTTTGGGATATTTACCAGAAGTGTTCCTTGAGCTCTAGTTTTGTTACTACTGAGATACTTGAGGATGAAAAGCCCTCGATGTAACCCTTTTTGCCCTCTTAAAGTCTTCTAGCTGGTAATTAGAGGATCTTATGGAAGCTATCTTTTTGGGAGATATCTCAACACTGATGTCACAAGAGATTCTGATTTCCCAGATGGTTAAGAAGGTGGATCTTCCAATTTTATGAAAAAAGTGAGGAATAAATTTGTTGTACTCTTTACCTCTTATATATGATGACCTACAATGTAGAGATTACTTCATGTTCAATTTATCGTAACTTTTTCTTCATCAATAAATAAAATTACGAGTTCTTTCATTGATTATCTTCTTCTTTTATTCTAGAATTTGTTTGTAGCTCTCGATTTGTTGTTGCAACTTTTCCATTTTTATCTTTGGATGACTTTTCCAAGCTTAGCTTCAGGTGAGTTCCCCAAGCTAAATACATATTGAATTTATGGGGGTTTGCTATTTTTCGAATCATCGTTCACCCTACTCTC
>NW_018217411.1:0-2170 GCF_001263595.1 Phalaenopsis equestris | reverse complement strand
AAAAAAAATCACCTTCGATTGTTGTGTTTTTTGCTATTTTTGCCTTGAACTTTCTCTCCGAGGAGAAGTCGTTGCCGACATACTTCCTTATAGAATGTAGAAGAAGAGCAATAGACGTGCCGCGATAGACAGCGAGACATTCCTTCTTGGACAAGTCTGAATCGTTATTTAGATTCAACTCAATAAAGCAGTTTGCCTATGGGGAATGATCTAGTGAGTTAGCAATCAAATTGAATGCAGGCTTGCTAGTTTTCTGGTTTTTATTGAATTTATTTTTTGGAAGGAATTTTGCAAAGATGCCCCCCATTCTTGATATTCTAATGTTTCATCTTTGACCCCCTTTTTTATTGCTTGTTTGGTTATGGGTGGATTTGATTATAAGTGCTTTGTAGTTATTGACATCAACATTTCATGCATTGAATAGCATTATGCAAATTTAATTCTAGCAAGGCAGCTAAGAGTATAAATCTTGTGAGGCAGGTTCTATATTTTATCCTAGACGGTTAAGTAAATTTAGCATAGATTTCTAATCCAGTTTTATTTTTGGGTCAACTTGAAACTTGTTATTCCTGCTTATGTCTTTGAAACTTGACTGATGCTCAAATTGAGTTCATTCTGGAATGGATTCATCTTGCTGCATTTTGAAGTTTCATTTAATGATGCAGAAAAATGAACATATCTCTTTTTCACTTATATTCCTCTATTATCGTGGTTTGTGGCATTCATTGTCTTTTCATTAAAAGAATCTAGAGATGTGGTAAAAATTACTATATGCTTGCCATAATTTAGCAGTTATGGCAATGCAGCATCTGAAATGGGCTGTAATGTTTTTGGAAGCATCACTACTACTTGAAATAGGAGTGATTTTGTACTATCTTGCAACAACCAACTTAATATTTGATCCAACAAGAAAATAATATCTTTGATCTTTTTCAACAAACCTTTATGAAGAGCCTCAGCTCTATTTTATTCAATTTGGATGAATTGGTAATAACCTAGCTCTTACTAGAGGTCTGGCAATAGGTTGAAATATTCTATGATAGATTATCCTTCTCGCTCTGGACTTTATAGATTTGTGCCACATGTCAGACTTTGGAATATTTTTGATTTACCATATCCCATATAGTTGAATGGAGAAACATGCATGTATCTTTTAACTCTTGAATGAATTCAATATCTAGGATATCACTGTCCCATTCATCTCAAAATTTAAACATGAGATTTCCTTTATTAGGGTCCGTGCAAAGTAGATTTTCCAAATTTCCTTTTTCTACTAGAATGTGTGAGCTAATTATGACCTATTTATATAGTTATGCCCATTCAATCGGTATATTGAACTGATAATTTGTGATTCTCCTATTATATTTGCATTCCTCAACTTCAGGAGAATCAAGGGCCAATGGAATATGTACAATCTTGTTTCTCATAAAGAGGTAAATTGTGGCGATAATGCATTCACTGTAGCAGCAAAAGAACAAAACTCGAAAGGTTTTTTTTTTTATAAATTAGAAATAAGTTAAAGAGGAGAAGATACTTATGAAAAAAATTCCTAAAACTTTGTTGCCATGACAAGAATTAATGAATAGTTAAGTGACTTTCATTCAAACATTTTAATATGAGTCCAAAGCAGAATCTACCAAAAATAGAATAATAGTTGCATTACTAGATAACTATGCAACTTGTAGCTTGCTTGAAACTCTTGATAAAGAGGGGGGAAAGGAATTGGGGATTTTTCCTTTTTAAATCTAGATTGCATTCCCTAATTATCACAAGAGAGATTATTTATAGCATACAAGCAAGTCTAATTACTTAATTTCTTTATAAAAATCTAATGGACCTAAATACCTTAATACACATTAAATTAACTAGTTACATTTATTTCCTAATGTCTTCCATCCTTTCATAGTGCCCTTGCCACCAAGCTTAAGCAAATCACGATGAGAATGGGTGGAGATGGTTGCCATCTACACTTGTGAACTCAAGTGGGGCTAGCAAGATCAAAGCTCGCCGCAGACAATAGATTTGAGTGGAATAAAGTAGATTGTGGTCGAGATGAGTTGCGAATTAGGATTGAAAGGTTTAAGTTTAATTACCAAACATTAAAAAAATAATAAGAATCATAAATAAATAAATGGGTGTCGACAGTTAGAGGAGACGCCCCCCGTCGTAT
>NW_018217410.1:0-2169 GCF_001263595.1 Phalaenopsis equestris | reverse complement strand
TACCCAAGTGGTGGAATTTTCCTCTTCTGATGATTTTTCCTAGCATTTTCATATTTGGCATTGTCAATGGCGAGCAGGAGGAGCAGCTGCTCCTGCAATTTAAGGGAGGTTTAGTTGATTTCAGTGGTGCTCTTCAGAACTGGAACTCCTCGGAGTCCAGTACCTGTCAATGGAATGGCATCGGTTGTGTGGACTTTCAGGTAGCCTCTATTAATCTTCATGGGTTCAATCTCTCTGGTAGCTTATCCGCTAGCATATGTGGGCTTCATTTCCTAACCATATTTAATGTCTCAAAGAACATTATTTCTGGTTCTATTCCTAAAGAGTTGATGAATTGTAAGCATTTGGAAATTCTTGACCTTAGTACCAACAAGCTTCATGGCGAGATCCCCTCAGAACTCTTCTCTTTATCATCACTGAGGAAGCTTTTCCTCAGTGAGAATTTTCTCTATGGTCAAATACCTGCAGTGATTGGAAATTTGACTTCTCTTGAAGAGCTTGTCATTTACAGCAACAACCTCTCTGGAACTCTTCCTTCTTCTGTTGGAATGTTGAAGAGTCTTAAAATAATACGTGCAGGTTTGAATTTTCTTTCAGGTCAAGTTCCTGTTGAGCTTAGTGAATGTGCTAGCTTAGAGATTCTTGGGCTTGCACAGAATAGGCTAGAAGGATTTCTACCACCAGAATTTGGGAGGCTGAGGAATTTAACAACTTTGATCCTCTGGGAAAATCTATTATCTGGTGAGATTCCAGCAGAGTTTGGTAACTTTAGTAGGTTGGAGATGCTTGCTTTGAATGACAATGCTTTCACTGGGAGGATACCAGGGGAGCTTGGGAAGCTATCAAAGCTGAAAAAGCTATACCTTTATAGAAACCAATTTGGTTCGATGATCCCCAGTGAGCTAGGAGGTTGTGTGAATGCACTGGAGATTGATCTTTCTGAGAATAAGTTAACAGGAGTCATTCCCATTGAGCTTGGTCAGATCCAGTTTCTTCGTTTGCTTCATCTTTTTGAGAACAACCTGCAGGGAAGCATTCCCAGCGAGCTTTGTCTATTGAGTAGGTTGAGGAGGATAGATCTTTCAATTAATAGTTTGACTGGTGCAATCCCTCCTGAATGTCAGAACCTTACCTCCTTAGAATATTTGGAGCTTTTTAACAACCATCTAGATGGTATTATTCCTCCTTTGTTAGGGAGCACCAGTAACCTCACTGTCCTTGATCTTTCAGACAATAATCTTACTGGTACAATCCCTGCACACCTCTGCAAGTATGGGAAACTGATGTATTTGAGCCTTGGAGCAAATAGATTGTTTGGAAATATCCCTCTTGGTGTGAAAAAATGCAGTACTCTTGTGCAGTTACTGTTGGGAAGCAACCAACTCAGTGGAAGTCTGCCTGTAGAATTTTCTGAGCTCCTTAATTTGTCTGCCCTTGAAATGAATCAGAACAGATTTTCTGGCCCAATTTCTCCTGAATTAGGGAAGATAAAGAACCTGGAGAGATTGTTTCTTTCTGCTAATTATTTCATAGGTCAGATCCCTCCTGAAATAGGTGACCTTACTGAACTTGTGAGTCTTAATGTTTCCTCAAACCAGTTTTCAGGATTAATCCCTCATGAGTTGGCAAAATGCAGAAAGCTGCAAAGGCTTGATCTTAGCAGAAATCAATTCTCTGGTTTTGTTCCAGAGGCTTTTGGTACTCTTGTGAATCTGGAGCAATTGAAGCTCTCAGATAACCATCTTAATGGAACCATTCCAAACAGTTTCGGTCAGTTGCCTCGACTTACTGAGCTACAAATAGGTGGGAATAACTTCTCTGGCTACATACCTTCAGAGTTAGGACAGCTTATTTCGCTGCAGATCGCCTTAAATGCTAGTTTTAATGCTCTCTTTGGCAAAATACCATCTGAGCTTGGAAACTTAAAATTATTAGAATACCTCTATTTGAACAACAACCAACTGGATGGTGAGATACCCTCTTCGTTCTGCAGTCTTCAAAGCCTCCGAGTGTGCAATCTTTCTAACAATAACCTTGTCGGTTCTCTACCCAACTCTCCTGCATTCTTAAGAATGAATAGTAGTAATTTCCTTGGAAATAATGAGCTTTATGGTACAAGCAATAGATTATGTCAGACATCTTCTTTTCCATCATCAACTTCTGCTGAAC
>NW_018217409.1:0-2169 GCF_001263595.1 Phalaenopsis equestris | reverse complement strand
CCATAAGTTTACTGAAATCGGAGCTCTAGATGACTTTTTATTAAGATTTGCATGTTTCCTGCTTAAAATATCGTCTCGAGATTCTTACCGGATGATGAAAATTTGCTGGTGGCGTATCACATAATTTGTCCTTATTTTTATATTTTAAAATATATAAAAGTTGAAGTAATAAAACTTGAATGTGTTCAAAATACAATAATTTTAAGAATATTTTTATTTATTTTGGATAAAAAAATTTTCAAAATTAATTATTAATAAATTTCGAACTCATCTCACATATCAATCATAATTTCTTTCAACTATATCGCATGTCGCACTTATTAACGAAACTCGTTGTCCATAGCACCAAATTGTAGCTGCAATTCGCTATCAAACCCTATCCTGAATTTATTTATATTTAAAATCAAACGCAAAAAATAATTTCATGTGCGTATTTTTAAAATGAAGTATGTTGTATTATTAAATATTTAATTCTGACATTTTTTTTTTCTTAAAATATTTACTGAATTTTAAATTGTTAATTAAAAAGGATCCATTTGCTCGCAGGCCAATAAGAGGTGCTTCTTTTTGTCAAACGAGCAAGCAAGTTTAATACTATCTTGAATAAAAAACAAGAACGAGCGAAGTGAGGACGACCAACCAGATCTGGTATACTTATAATATTTTGAAATGGGAGAAAAATATAATCCTCAAAATTTGATCTTTAGAGTTGTTGCTATTGACAACTATTTTTTATACAGCATGCGTGCGGAGTGCCTTCTTGAGTTCACATGCAGTTTGAAAATCCCCTCTGACTAACTTTTTCGGAGGCTCGCGCTTGTGGAGGTCCAGGGTTACCATGCTTTTGGAGGTCCCTTAAGATGTAGCTAAACAAGTGTGATGTATCCCCTTGGGAGCACTCTAGACCTCATAACGAACAAATACACTTGAATCTCTAGTTATGGGTAGTTTACGTAGGTATTCTTTCACTGATATTTGTTTAACGTGCTTTTAACCGATCTTATTTGGATGAACATATTTGGTCTATCCTTGAGAGGTCTAGTGTCGTCCATATGACGGTGGTCCAGTAGCAGCGACAGTGGCAACGACTAAACAACACCAGTCATGTAATAGTGACCCGACAGTAGAGATGGCTCAATGAAAGTGTTCAAGCAGCAATGGCCATATGGAAGTGGTTGTCAAATAATGGTGGTCCTTAAAAAACGACAGTGGTTCAATAGTGGTCCTGCAGCGATAATAGTGGTTCCACGGTGGCGACTGATGTGTGTGAAATATGTAATGTTATTTCTTGTGTTTTCTTCTTTATTTGTATCATATTTGTGTTTGTTTAGGTCGTTTCAGTGTGTATTTGCACGTTTTAGGTCATAAGCTAACAAGATTAGAAAATAAAGCGACAAGAAAGTCAAACCCTCATTCCTAACAACCCATTTTAAGCGCCCATGCGCCTAAGTCAGGTGCCCCGATGCGAAAGGAGACCCCAGTGCCAAAGAAAACCTTCATGCATGTAGAGTACTGAACAATGGGAAAGTTTGTGCTTGGGCTAAGCACCTAGGCGCCCCATTTACGTGGTGACCCAACAACCATCCAAGTGCCATAGAGCTAACCTAAGTGCTGAGGAGAAGAGATTTAAGCAGAGTTATCGTCATTCCAAGTGTGAGACTAAGGGAGAAGATAGAGAGCACATAAGAGAAACCCAAAGGGCTGGTGAAGGGTGCCACCGAAAAAACATTTGGGAGCATTGTGATCTTGAGCGAGCGTTCCCCTAGGTGAGATCAAGTGTATTGAATACTCAGAGTTGGTGTAATTGTAGTTGATTCATTGTAAGCACCTGAATTTCAGTAGAACATCTTAATTAGACAGTTTTAAACAGTTATTACTTTGATTTTGAAACGAATTTTTTTTTTATTCATCTTTAATGAGTAGGAACTAAATACCTTACTCCCTTAAATTGGTAATCTATGCAAGTTAGTACAACCAATGTATTATGATTGATATATTAATTATAGCATATTAATATGTTAACATTTTGCACGTAATTTACTTCTAAATTGGCCACTTAAACTGTTAAAATGGATGGTAATCTAGTACTAGAAAAAAAGGCTGGTAAAACAATTAAATTAGCCTTTAAGGGAATAAGAATATTGATGTTATAGTAGTGCAATCGTGTAG
>NW_018217408.1:0-2166 GCF_001263595.1 Phalaenopsis equestris | reverse complement strand
AGTATGGGAACAGGGGGAAACTGACTTGGTTAAGTGCTGAAGCTATGAAATACCGAATTTACCCCTTCTCCTCCAGATCTAACCCATCCATTGTTATGATGCTATCCCACCTAACCCCTAAATTTTCTTCCTCATACTCCCTCCCGCCTGTGCGAGAGCTTCTCTGAAACCCTCGCCCTTCTCCCAGCTGCCACAAAAGGTAAAAACCACAAATCTTTCACTTCGATTTAGGCTTCTTTTCTCCGATGATTTTTTGAAGTCGTTGCCGATCTGATGGTTTTCGGCATCCTACTACTTTTTTATACGGCGAATTCGTTGATTGTGTTTTTATTTAGGAGTTCTCTGGTTGATGGTCTCGGTTCATGGTAGATCTGCCCAGGGTTATGCGTGGAGTATATTATAATTCTTCTCGGATTTATTTTTATTATATGTTCTCCGATTATATTGGATTCTGTGATTGACCTTTTTTTGTGTGAGTGTGCTGCCCCTTTTCTTCTGTTATTTCGTATATGCTGTGCTGGTTCACGCGATCTATGTCGGAAAAGATGCCCCTTTTTGTTATCTGGCGAAACTTTCATCAGCGGCTAGAGCTTATATCGGAAGTTAGTGTTGGATCTGATTTTGTTGGTAGAAGATACCAAGATTTTACCTTTGATACAGATCCAGACTAAAGAGTGGAGAATCAAACAAGGATATCTCAAAGGGATTTCAGTTGGATAGACTTTTGGCTAAAAGTTAAGGATTACGGCATGTCTATGTTCTTCCAATGATCTCCCTGATTGTTAGCATTAAGGTTCGCGGCATAGTATGTGTTATATCGTTTGATGATCCTGACGAGTATTTGAGTTCTTTAGGTGAGCTTGTTTGCCAAGTTGGCGACTTTGTGATTTTTTGGTAGCTCGATTTTGAGAATCAAGTAAGGTTTTTCTACTTGGCAACTTGATGAGGTCCGAAATTGGGTGGCTCATGATTAATTACTTACTTAACTCGGTACAAGCTCTTGTGGTCACATGATAAACTCAGCCTACTCAAATATGGTTGTACGGTTGAAACATTAATGTTTAACATCATTTAAGAACTTGTCCGATTAAACTTGTTTGATAACTTAATAACGGGTCAACCTGATTTCAATCACAAGTTTATATTTTATACCGTTGGTTGGTTTTGGAATAGTTTTGAATGCTTCCAAGTAAACCTTTGGATAAAATAGCTTCACTATTGTATTGTATGAGCAAAGGGGCAAGGCTATTAATTTTTCTTAGGGATTGGATCATAAGATAGGCTCTATGTTTTGCCATTTTCATGGCCAAGGGTTTTTAGTCAGACTCCAAAGAATGCTTAATTTATATATTTCTGTAAAAAGCTTGATGATTTGTGGTATAAGCAGGTTCATCATAAACTATGGCTGAAGCTGAGGATATTCAGCCCCTTGTTGTTGATAATGGCACGGGCATGGTGAAGGTGTGTGCTTTCTTTCACACTTCAACGACCTTCTTTCAATCTAATTTTCATGTTTGAAGCTTTGATAATCAGGATAACAATTTTATGTTAAAAAAATTATCTTTTTTCTTTCTTGCAAATAGGCTGGGTTTGCCGGAGATGATGCTCCCAGGGCTGTCTTCCCAAGTATCGTTGGTCGACCACGGCATACCGGTGTCATGGTGGGAATGGGTCAAAAGGATGCCTATGTTGGGGATGAGGCGCAGTCGAAAAGGGGTATTTTAACGCTAAAGTATCCCATTGAACATGGTATTGTCAGCAATTGGGACGACATGGAGAAAATTTGGCACCATACCTTCTACAACGAGCTTCGTGTTGCCCCGGAAGAACATCCAGTTCTTCTCACAGAAGCCCCTCTTAACCCTAAGGCTAACAGAGAGAAGATGACCCAAATTATGTTTGAAACCTTTAATGTTCCAGCCATGTATGTTGCCATTCAGGCCGTGCTTTCTCTTTATGCTAGTGGTCGAACAACAGGTAATATGCTCTATCACCAAATTTGCACAGAACATATAAGTAGAGTAGTCCATTTGAAGGGGCATTTACCACACTCATTTCATATGTATTTACATATTTCACACCCAAAATTTAGGGTTTAGGGTTATACCACCCAAATCATTCATATCACATGAAAAATACCACCTTTTTAACTTTTAAAAAAGTGAA
>NW_018217407.1:0-2165 GCF_001263595.1 Phalaenopsis equestris | reverse complement strand
TTTTTCTTTTTTTTTTCAAATAATACCAGTCTTGTCAGATGCCACTTCATCCTATCACTCCGAACAGCCTGCTTGAATCAGTGTGCTGGTCAGTATCAGAGCCTACTTTCTCGGCCAGCATCTTCACAGAATCCTCTGAGATTGATGACGCTAATTCAGTTTTTTATGATGCTCGAGGGGATGGAAGGGATTCTGAAGCATCAATTGAATCCTGTTCTCGTGTGTTAAGAGAAAGGTATTCAAAGCACTTGAATAATTTTTTTCTTGTGGTACATCTCTGGTGCTGGTAAAGCTTTGTCCATTCATCTGGGTTGTTTGGCTGGCTGACAAGCCACTTCATTGGCCGCAACAATGAAGCTTGGTGAGTCTGTCTCCATGGGCTTTATGAGGTCATTGGTGTTACTATTCCTGTCACATAGAAATACTCTTACCCTGTTCCATTACAGCAGTCATGATCATAAAGCCAAACATATCCACAATTTGTACTCTGCCACTTTTTTTAATTTTAAATTTATGCACATTGTTTGTACAGTGAGAGAAGTGAGGTGATATTTAGGAATCATTTCCTTACTATACTATTCCCGGTTGATCGGTTTGGTGAGCTTGGGCCTTCTTCAAGAGCCTTCTTCAGTGATGGTGGCTTTACTCGCCTACAAGTTTTGGATCACATTTACAACTTCTATCAGGTATTTGCTTTTTCTTATTTAATTTTGATCATCCTTATAAAACAGTTAAAACCATTTTTCTTATATTCTTCGAAGCAATTTTTCATGAGTATTTGATCATAACCCCTATGTACCTTAATCATGCTTTCATTGCTCACATCAGAAATAACTCTTACGTCCCTAAATCTTATATTGACATAATTTCATGGTTTGCATTATAGGTCCGTTATGTTAATATAAGAATGAGATTTCACAAAATAACAGAAGTATGTTAGTGGAGGGACAGTTACATCCCAAATCATCTTTCACCAGTTCCAAAACACTTAATTTGCAAACTTGATAGGGATCTTAGAGTTTGAGAAAAGATTGATGCAATGAAGGGAAATTGAACAGAGATTTTAAATTTAGGCAATTTGTGACTGGAACATGAAATTGACACCATATAATGACTCACATCCCCTTGCATCCATCCATAAAGTTAAATTAACTTGTGAATATATTTTCAAGGGTTGCTATATGTCAGTTGTGGATGGTTCACTGGTATATATATCGGTTGAGGATGGTTCATTGTAAGCGGGTTATGATATTTATAAAATATTTGATTTTTTTTAAGAAAAAGGAGATAATGGCAATTTTTTTAATTCTTATATTTTTATATATAAATATTATATAAATTCATTTTCATCATGAAATATATAACTTCTAAAATTCAGGAAAAATAGTTAATAAATAGAAAAATATGTCTAGAACACACTGGTGAAAACAATTTAAAAAATGAACATCAAATGGTTCCAGAAAGTCCATTTGTATAAGGATGTATCAAATCCTTAAGAAAGAAAACTCTAACGAGAATTTTTTATTTCTTACTTATGATACCCATAATAATAGGTAAAAATATACCCAAAATATAATCAAGTGTACGCTACAATCTAGCGAAGATTTTTTATAATTCAAGTATGAAGCAAAACTATGAAAAATTGATCAATAAATTGAGCATCAAATTAACTCAAAAACTTAAAAAAAATCAGTAAACATAAAATAAATACGCAAGATTTACCGATTTCAAAATTATTTCTCAACAGGCTCACTGTTATACTATAGTAGTAGTCGTTACATTCTCCCCTCAGAAAAAATGTCGTCCTTGACCTTCAAATTTCTAACTATCAAACTTATATGGATAGAACTGCCTCATATCAACTTCTTTTTTCCAAGCTGCTTCTATTTTTGGTCGGCGCTTTCACTGAACTTTAAAGACAAGGATGTGCTTGCTCTTCAATTGTCTCACATCAATGACTAAAACACTTTGGTTCTTCTCTATAGGTTAAGTTAGGCTATATCTCAATCTCATTCTCAAAAACTCTGTACTCAACATCAGAAATCCACTTTCTGAAAACAGAAGCATGAAACACATCATACACGTTCGACATATAATTATGTAGTAATGGTCGATAAGCAGAATTGCCAATCCAACCAATCACCTTAGAAGACCCAATGAATCTC
>NW_018217406.1:0-2165 GCF_001263595.1 Phalaenopsis equestris | reverse complement strand
AGTATTCAAAAATTTATGCTCTGCCTGCCAAATGAAATTCAACTTGCATGTTGTCGGATACATGATCAGTTTGTTGTTTAATGACATATTTGACAAGTACATGAAAGAAAAGGGTATATGCATACACACAACAACAAAAAAAGGACCTATTGCCAGACTAAAAAAAGTACTCACTGTCTGGTCCACCAAGTTGTGTCACAGCATCCACAAAGCGTTCATGAAGCTCATGCGTCCATCTTAAACGTTGCCTCGAGGACAAGTTCATGTTGCCAGAGTTATTCGCAGAATTATTTGAGCTCATTGCATTCCCACTGAATTCTATTTGATGGTCATGAGCTGCTCCACTGTTATGAACTGAAGCTAAGCCAGAAATATGTTTTGGCTGATACATGTCTCATAATCTGTATTTGTAGATAAAGCACGCAGAGTATCAGTTAATCACTGAAAACAAGCAAAAAAACTAAGATTCTGGAAGTACAATACCAAAAATCAGTATACTGAATATAAAGAGTTCAGATATATGAATAACGTCAATTCAACACTAACAGAATAGAACTGCAACCAGTAATAATGCGCCATCAACAGTCAAAAACTCCAGAGCTTCCCGCAGGAAACACATAGAAGCTAAGGCTGAAAGATCCCATCCATTGTTGCACTAGTATAGAGAGTTAAACAGTTCTAAAAAATTTAAAAAAACATTAACAGACCAGAAGGAGAACCTATTGTAACATTCATGACAGACTTGAAAAAAAATAACTAATAATAAAACAACCTGATAAAGAAATCATGAACTAGGCAAACCTCAGCTGTACCTAGTCCCAACAACCCTTGAACTCAATAAAGCAAGGTTTTTGATTTTACTACCTATAATAGAAAATTATCTGACAACAAACAGCTACCCACTGTTCAGCTGCCTAAAACATTAACCAAAAGAGATGAAAAAAAAAACAGTAATCCGACTCACAGATAACACAAACTCCATCGATCAAAGGCGTCAAAATCTCTAATTCAAGTAAAACGAAAGAAGAGAGAAGACGGGAAGTACCCAAATCCACGAGGCCCTCTACTCCGAGAAACGAATTCTTCGAAAACCCATTGCAAAATCGATGTTCGAAGGGCGAGAAGCAGGGGAATGATTGAACTAAGTTGAAGGACCAAAGCTGTGAAAAAGATTCCAACTTTGAGGGAAAAATTGCGGAAGTTTAACTTCAGCACACCATCGGATTCGATTCCTTTTTGCAGGTGTCGGAGATTCTTAGGAATCGTGCTCGTGACGACTGACGACCGATCAAAGAGGTTGGACCCTACTTTCTGCATAGAAATGGGGTGGCTCTGATTTTGTTTTGATCAGGAGCTGCCCGTGGACGGCGAGAACTGCCCGGACTGTCCTGAAGGTCGCAGTCCGTTCACGGCGTTTGCATGCTTTATTCGTGTACTAACGGCGTTGTGGGTTGTTTGTTTTCAACCAGAAGAGGGGTGCAAAAAGTAAAGGAGAACAAAAAAAAGAAAGATTTATATATATTTAGATATTTAAAATATAAATCTTTATTTATTCATTTATAGGCATAAAAAGTCATAAATGTATATTCATAAGAATATATATTTCACATAATAATAATGATATTTCTCATGCTAATAAATATTTGAACCTTTTGTATATAAATATAAAAATTTAAATATAAATATATAAATGCATAAAAATTAAGTGGTATTTATGCATATGATTATGATTGTAAATGAAACCGAATGACAATTTGTTCATAACTCAACTGGATAAGACCTTGTTCATAATCATTTGATTAATAATTATTGGATCTGTATATGTTCGGGAAACATGCCTCCAACTAATAGAATATTAGACGAGTAAGATAGAGAAGAAAGGAGTCTGCAATAGCACAGTAAAAAATAGTAACCCACCCCCTTTCTCATATTCATGAAATGGACTCCCATTTATAAAAACGGGCACGTCATGGTTCGTGAGGCACATGGACATCGTCGCCTGGCTTCAAACCTAACAGTTATGAGGTCGAGCGACTACTGGATTTTGCAGTTGATAGATCGGGTGATTATTGAGCCAGATTGGTGGGTGATTTTTTTTTCGTGTGAACTTGGTAAATCATCCTAGGGTGATGCACCCTTGATTCCCTGGATGTATGTCGCTCTTC
>NW_018217405.1:0-2163 GCF_001263595.1 Phalaenopsis equestris | reverse complement strand
AACATCTATATAAAAAACCCAATTCATATGTTTTTACATATCTCACATCTAAACACTATTATTTACATTCATACCACCCAAATATTTTTTATCACATGAGAATACACAAGTGAAATACACCTTTTTCATGCATAAAATAAGGTGGAATGTATGTAAAAAATGATGTTTAGGTGTTAGATAGGTAAAAACATGAGAGTTGTTTGATATGTATGCAGATGCCTTGGACTTTGGCACATTAGATCAGCGCTTGCAAACAAAAAAGCTTTCATTTATTCATTGAGAGACAAGCAATGAAAGAGCGAACCATGTCACAAGCTCCACACGATCACATGGTCCATACATAATGCTCTTATATACACGCATGCTAAACTGGACATAAATTTTTTTTCATATCCAAGATGCTCAACAACAAGCTTGGCAGCAGGCACAAACACACAAAGCTGAAATAGAAATAAACCGGCCCAGAAAATGACCAAACTAGACAACAAAATCACATGACAATCTCAGGTTTCAAAATGCTGGATTTGATCTCCTTGTGTGGGAGGACAACCCCACCATTGCTGTAAACCTCGTCACCAACATGCACATCCTCGCCGAGGATAGTCATGTTCTCAACCCTCGCCCACTGCCCCACCGTTGAATGCCAACCAATGATGCTGCTTGAGACACAGGCGTGGTTCTTGATGCGAGCTCCACGCATCACTGTGCATCTCGAGAGCCTTACGCCGGACTCCACCACGCAGCCCGGTCCGATAGCAACATCGGGACCAATCAAGCAACCCACTCCGATCACAGCGGTCTCATGAACAAGGACGTTCCCGATGAATTGCGAACCGAAAGCGAGTTTGGCAGGGGATTTCTTCCTGATGGAATCCAGGTAAAGCCTTAGGCCTGTGATATAGTCCTTTGGCTGGCCTATGTCCATCCAGAATCCTGGCAAGACCATGGCAAAGAGGTTATGATCTGCAGCAATTTTAGGGAAAACTTCCTTCTCTATTGAGGTGGGTCTCAATTCAATGCTGTTGAGTACTGAGGGATTCAGCAGGTAGATCCCAGCATTGATTTTGTTACCAACAAATACTTTAGGTTTTTCCACAAATCTCTCCACTTTTCCAGTTCCCTCCTCCATGACAACAACACCATACTTTGAAGGTTCATCTACCTATTCAAGGAAATCACAGATCCATTTCGTAGGTCGTTGATCATGAAAAGAATCAATATTGCAAAGAATGAAATTTACCTTTGTGACCATAATTGTGGCCTCTCCTCCATGGGATTTGTGGAATTTAATGAGTTCAGCAAATGGGTATTCACTTATAACATCACTGTTGAGGACAAAGAAAGGCTCACCAGACCCATCCACTAGCTTATCTCTTGCAAGAGCAAGAGGTCCGGCTGTTCCTAGAGGTTCAGTCTCCTGAGAGCAGGTAATTGTTATACCAATCTTTGTTTCAAATTCCTTGAGAAAATTGAGCATGACCTAATCATACAAGTAAGGAAAAAAAAAAGCAGTATATGACATAAGAATTTATAACCAATAATTTAAATAATATCAGCACAAGAATACAATCAGATGTTGTTTTTCCATCTTACCTCTGGCTGGTAATTTATTGCTAAAACAACTTCAGTAACCCCCACCTCCTTCAGAGCTTCAATCTGTGGATGGCCAAGAAGAAAACACAATTTAAACAACAAAGACAATTTTAAATAAAAATATATGAAGTTCTTAAAAAGATAACTTTTCTAAGGAATCATAAAAATAGGATATTCTTACAAATAAGCAATATCTATAGATTAAATTATATATATAACGGGATAAATTGAGCCAACAAAAAAAAAACCAAAATTTAGATGCAATTAGTCCAAATCTAAATTGTGCTCTTAACAGAATAGAAGATATCAAACAAACTACAGGGTAAATTGAACGGATTATCTAAGCGCATGTTTATTTTTAGATTCCAGACAATATATGAAATAAACACAGCAATACCTGATGAAGGATCATAGGTTTGTTGGCAAAATCCACAAGTGGTTTTGGAACACTGAGGGTCAATGGCCTCAAACGGGTCCCAAATCCACCAACAAGAATTAGCGCCTTCATGGTGAAACTTCCTCTCTTATCTCTTCTCCTGAATATCAAAAGACAAAAAAAAAAAAAAAAAA
>NW_018217404.1:0-2163 GCF_001263595.1 Phalaenopsis equestris | reverse complement strand
TAGTTAATGATATTGTTCTCCATATCTTGCAACTCCTTATATCTCTTTCTTTCTTCAGTCATCATCTCCATAGCCTCAAAAGTCTCCTTCGATGTCGGCAACCTCTTGGTAGGAATGCTCCAGCCCTTCAAATCACGAGCAAAGAAAATTTGCATGCTTCACTCAGAGGCCATCTTGTTTTGAAATTTGTTATCCTCAACTTGTAGGAGAAAATTATCATACCACTCTGAGTTCTCATGTTAAACAAATGAGGAAACAAATTAATGTACCAATACATACCCCTCTCCCTTGAGAACATCGTCATCACCTTAAAGATGGCTATAGTGATAGAGTTTATAATGGTTAAAAGGAGACCAAGAAATTTAGAAGATCTGCTGACTCTGGGCACAAAGAGAAAAATAAACTAGAACAAAACTACTTGAGAAACATACAAATCTCATAGTCTTACTCAGCGTTATGAATTTTGCCTTTTTCTCTTTCATGAGAACCACTGAATCATTAAACACATAGTGAAACTGCAACCATAATTCATCCATAACTGCTCATGCTAGAGCAGAGGCTCCTCTTCTATATGAGCTGGACACTATTGAATATATTCTGAAAAGAAACACTAAAGAAAAAAGATTCATTGAAGGTTAAAAGCAAGATAAAATCAAGGAGTCACTCTTTCTCTAATAAGAGACACAAGTGATATGACATATACATACCTCCAAATAGAATTAACAGTACACCACACAAGAACATTAAACAACAACGCAAGAACAAGAATCAGAGAGGCCAAAATTTATGAATAGTTTTATTAATCCAATAAGGTAGTTACATCAAAGAGTAAAAATACCAACATGGCCTTAAGAAATTAAAAAGGAAATGTCATTTCTTTGAACATCACCAACGTTAATGACCCCAACATTAAGCAGACGAGGAAGGATGATCAGATGACCAATTATAAGATTATCTGACTCGCCAAATCCATATCCTGTCAAAGGAAATCTATCTCTGCCTTCTAGTTTTTTATTTCTTCATCATATTAGCAGTGGGAAACTAACTCCATCCATCAAATGGCACATTACATCCATCTCCTTTTCAAAGTTAGCCCTTTATAGCTTACTATTCTGGGAAATTTATCTATTAAAGTCTGTCCTTAGCTCTTGAATTCGCAAGGTAAATATTAATTCCATATCATTCATCTCTATAATCTTGGTTTCCAAATCAGAAATATACATCCCAACATCAATAGGCAGGCCATCTAGAGACAAAACACGAGTTTATGAAGCCATTGATGACACAACCAAATCAGCCACACGAGTGAGGTCAGATAACTATCCTCTAGAAGAAGCCAAAGCGTCCTCCGAAGTGCAGCTAAATTTGAAAGCCACCTGCAGTTTGTCCTTTCTTCTCTAGTGGAAATTTAATTCTTGCCCCATTTAAATCTAATCCATCCACATCATGCCTTGTTAATGCTCTTGGAAACGATCGACATACAAATTAGGTAGGAAAGAGAAAGAATATGGAGGGAATCATGCAAACTTAATTCCATCAGAGGATCACTTAGCAACCCGATGCTTTGAAATTGTTTCTTCTAACACAAAGGCTACGGGTTTTCCACCTCCAAAAGGAGCATATTCCTTACTAAGACTTGTGCTTGACCAGCTAGCAGATATATAAATCTAGAAATATGAGAAACCATGATAAATAGGTAAAGATAGTCTACACACCGTAATGACACCACCAATAGACAAGGGATGCTCAATGGAATGGAAGATATATGTTGGATTGTTTAAATTTACCGAAGATTTTTAAAGGAGTACCTCCTCTTCCAAAATGTTTGTCCTTTTTTGGGACTCCTCTTCAACCTGCAAATGGCGTTTCTCTTTAATGTCAGTCAATCATTTTGCTCCTAATGATGGATAATTACCATCATATATCCATAAAACTTTTGATCTTCATCCAACAACAGAATTTTTCCCCTCATGCAAATAAAATGGTATCTAAAAAGATGTGTGGAGATCCACTCTTCCAAACCTTCATGAACTTATATAAATACCAAGGGAAGCATTATCATTAGACATTTTGAATAAATATCACAATAACACCCTTCAAAATTCTAACCTAACTTCTGTAAGCGACATATAATGTTAACGAAGTGAAGGCCGAAAAAAAAAA
>NW_018217403.1:0-2160 GCF_001263595.1 Phalaenopsis equestris | reverse complement strand
TATAGTTTTGTTATTGAAAATTTATACCTAAAAAGTTGCATTTTACTTTGAAAAAGTTAAAGCCGTGTTTAATGATAACTGGTATTTTTAGATTTGAGAAGAGAAATTTAGGCCCAAGTGTTACAGCAGCACATTGAGGGGCCTGTTTGGCTCATTGTCCTTTATTTTTTTTTTATTTTTTGTTTTATATATGTTTTAGGAACAATGAACTTGACTAATTAGGACAAAAAAATAAATTGGTCATTTAAGTTATTATTTCAATGCATATTATATGACAAAAAGATTTTTGATTTATATGGTCCTACTAAAAATTTACCAAAAGCTGCTATTTCTATGTAAACTTTGAATCAAAATTGTTAAAATTGTTTTAGATGTAATGGTGTACATGCGCTTGTAAAATGTATTTGTTGTGAGAACGCCACAATACTAATGAATTACTTATTTTGCAATTTAGAACCTCTATTAATTAGCTATGATGCAATATTTAGTTTTTTCTTTTTTTATGAATGATTAAGTCACCTTGAAAGTCAATTATAGTTTAGTTATCAATTTTATGACATTCAAGTGATAAATAAAGTTAAGTCATTTTTATTATTTTTTTTTTAAAAGATATAAATGTCCTTGAAAATTCAATTATGCATCAAACATATAAATAACACGCTATGAATGACCAATATATATATAAATAAATAATGGTCAGAGACTATAATAGAAGCCCCCGGCCACTCTTATGTGCCTAACCATTCGATCCTGCACTGCAAGTCAGATGCACTCAGGCGTGCTAGAACCCGTGGCCCTTGGGGACTCACGACTGATAGCGTAGTTGCAAACCAAAGAGTAATAGTATGTGGCGCGCGCAAACACAGACACATATATATAAAATTTGGTTCATCGTTCAACATATTTATAGAATGAGCTTGAACGTAGCCTAGGGAGCAATATTCAAACATGATATATATTGTTGAAAATGCAGTTTCTTAATTAGAAGGAACTGTTGTTTGCTATTGCATGCATGTATTTATTTATTTATTATTATCAGAATTCCTCAAGAATTTTACAAAAAGTAGTTCGACCCACTTCAAACTGACTAATATATGATCTCCAGTAAGACATAAATAGCCAGAGGCCACAATATCCTGTTCAAAATTTAATAAAAACAGCATCTTTTTAGCTGACAGATACTTCGTCCAACCACCCATTATAGACTCTCACTTTATTACTAAAGGGCATGGCAGCATATGCAACCAAGGGGTCATGATGTGAACTTTAGCTCAGTGGTGGCTGAGGCATCACCCTCTTATCTAAACTTTACTTGAATCGACCATTTACATATGCTGAATGGAAATATAAAAGCATGTCTGCCATTATTGCCACATAATAGTGAAAAAAATAATTTATTTTTTTTACAGCATCATTCTTTTTTATTACCTATCATTAGTGAAAACAACAAGGTATGCATAAACATAAAAAGATTCACTTTGCTCTATTAAGTATGTGTTTTGGTTTTATTTGAGTAAGTAGGTGTGAAGTTCACATCAATGTTAATTAAGAAAATATGTGCTTAATGGCATATCAAAACTAATATTGACATTAATTATTGTAAGACTGAAGATTAGAAAGATTAGAAGTGATAGATGATAAAAATATATGTACTAAAATTAGTGCAAGATGCCTAGCTAATAACAATTTTGACTGGCCTTATTGCTGTGGTTAAGTAAGTCAGATGAAATTGGGCCTACCCTATCAGAATTTTATTATGACCATTTTTGTTTTATTTTATTTTCTTAAGTAATCTCGTAAAACATGCAATATATAATATTGGGTCTTAAGTTAAAACTTTTGTAGGCATATTAGTTGATTATCAGTAATGGATGGGTAGTATTGATGAAATTTAAGTTATCCAGTAATTTCATGAGGTTTACTTTCTTTCAGCTGTTCAAAATAAAATATTTCATTGTGATGATTAGGGTTAAGTGAAACATGTATTAGATCATCTTATGATATTTTTTTACGGAATCACATGCATTTAAAACCTAAAGAAAATATTATCTTTAGATATCAACTTTTCTAATTTTGAAATGTTTTTTCAAAGTAGAACCCAAGTAATTCTACTCTGCTTTCACATTCATCTTAACATGGGGCTCAAAGGACCTTCATGAC
>NW_018217402.1:0-2159 GCF_001263595.1 Phalaenopsis equestris | reverse complement strand
AGTGGATTCTCAGGTATTTGAGGGGAACAATCAACGTGACACTTTGCTATGAAAGTACAAAGATCAATCTACAGAAATTTGTTGATTCAGAACTGCCAAGAAATTTGGATGATGGGAGTAAAATAGGAGATTATTGCACTTTCAACTACGAAGACCGAATGCATTGTTATCACTGAGGCTAGCAAGAAGATAATTTGGCTACAAGGCTTTATGACAGAACTAGGCAAGGAGAAGTGGATTATAAAGTTTCATAGTGATAGTGTGACTGTTATTCACCTTGCTAAGAATACTGCTTTTCATGCTAGGACAAAGCATATCCAGCTGACATATCACTTTATTTGCTCTCTCCTAAAAAGGAGTTGGTTAATTTTGGAGAAGATACATACAACTCATAATCCTACAGACATGTTCATTAAGGTGGTGACTATCAAGAAGCTAGAGTTATGGTTGGTTTCAGTTGGAGTCTAAGAATGCTGAGATTGGGTACTACGATATGTGATTATGAAGATCATACAAATAGAGATACAAATCTAGAGGACAGATGTTGGGTGCTATCAATCTTTAGGTGGGAGATTGTTGAGGTGTGGAGTCTGGAAGAGCACACACATTGCTTAAAGAGAGTGCCAGAAGCGCCAAACATAGAATTGTGTGGCATAATTATGTCGTAATCAGGAGTGGCTAAGCTACAACTACTTCGTTTACTTCAATTCCACACAGAACACATGAAATAAGTAGGCTTGCCTAGTTACCCCGCGATGGTTTCTCCATTACGGGATTTAAATCCCTTGATATATAGTGGTGGTTCTTGACTCTTTCATATGCGATATTTTCAACAAGGCTTTCTTGAAGCGGAAAAGGGTCTAGGAGGTGGATTTCAGTGAGGGTTTTCTCTTGTGAAATCGAAAAGAAGGTTTGGAGAGAACTTTTTTATGTTATTGTGTTTGTATAGTTGATCGGAGTGTGTATGTATGTATGTTTCTGCCATTCATAGTAGAATTTTTTGTGGCGTGGCTCTGTGATTTTTTCCTGTTCTCGTGTTTTTCACATAAATCTTGATGTGTTCTTATTAGATTAATTTATTGTGCATCTATTCAATTTTTTTTTGTTCCAAATTTCTCGAACCAGTGTTCTTATTTTCTGCGGTGTGGTTTAATTGTGAATCAATCGAAGCCCTAAGTGCATAATTCATCCAGCATGACACTGCACTCCCTGTTTGTATGAAATATCCATGCATTATAGTTTTTCGTCGTTTGATGATAACTATTCATAGCAGTCTTCCCGTTCAAGAAATTTTTTGTTGCCTCATCCTAATCCCATTAGGTTGTTTGTTTCTTATATATATTTTGTTATTTTGAGAAAGTTGAGCCCAAATAACATTATGCACAATTCAAAGGTGTGATCTTACTGTGAGAAACCAAACTCTCAACAATTATGTTAGGAGTAAATAGCCAGTTTTTTATTCTCTCAGTCCAGAATCTTGTAGGTGCAGCTTTCTGATAATTTGCTTAGTCTGCATGAAGGTTTGAGCTATCCTCATCTCTTTCAATGCTTTTTGGCGCTATCAGTTCCTACCAAAGAAGTTTTATTTTTCGCAGTATCTTAGTAACACATGGTTGTTCTAAGTTAAAAATATGCTTTGAAAATTGATGTTATTTGTCATTGGATGTAGATAGATGTTAATACTAATTTTAAATTTCTTAAATTTTTTTTTCTAAAGCATGTTTTATATTTATGAATTTTATATTCATGTTTAAATGAGATATTTCTTTTCATTATTTTGTTACTAATTAATTGTAACAAAAGGATGCCATTAATTTTGAAATTTTATGTTTAGGATATTCTAAATATAATTTTTATAATGATAGGCTTCAAAATCATTAGATTTGTTTCATGATTAATATTATATATAAAGAATTATATATATAATACAAACCGCGTGCGCTTTTCTATTCATTGTAGGCAGACTTAAATGCCTACCACCCAATGCCTATGTTTTAACATAGCAACCACCTAAAATTTAGTATTTACATATCACCTAACTTATGTGAAAAATATAGAAATCAGATGGTCTATACGTAAAACTTAAAGTTTGAGTGGTTGATATGTGAATACATAAGAAATGGGCGGCAGGTAAAGGCCCCTTAATTTTGAGAAAATAT
>NW_018217401.1:0-2156 GCF_001263595.1 Phalaenopsis equestris | reverse complement strand
TTTTATAATTAACTATTAGAATAACTGCAGCCAAAACCAAAAATTCGTCGAACCAGAAGCTTTGGAAGCTTGAAATGCAGGCGCATTTACGAAATGGGTCCTAAGACCGAAAATGGAAGAAAGCAGGCACAGAAAAAATACTGCTTTCATGCTTTCACGAATGAGCTCGGTAATGGCAGCCAGAAAACGACGAACTGACACGACCGTGGGCGTATTAAATGCATTCAAAAAACCGAATAGAATACTTTAAAACCGTCGCCTCTTCGGTGTCATTTAGTGCTCGGGACTGAAAATCCTATGCCCCGAATAAATGAATCCATATAGAGCATGTGGAAAGGTAACTGGTGGGAGTGGTGCTCTGAAGTCATGAGCAGTTTCTTTATTGATGGAGATTTATATCTTTAACTTGGATATGAGGAAGGCATCTTTGATAGTACATGTAACAAGAGTGGGATAGAATGACTAGTGCTGTGTGTTATGTGTTAAATTTATGTACTTTGTTGTAGTGTACTCGATATTGTTCACATCATTTCATAGTAGAATTATAATTTTGTGTGGTATCGTAGTTTTCTCCCAGTCTTGGGTTTTTTCACGTTAAATATTGGGTGTTTTTTTTTATTCTTGTGTTATCTGCTTCTATGGGGTTTTTGTTTTTGATATCTCAAATAAATGTTTTATTATGGTGTGATTTTGTTGTGAATTGATTGAATCCAGAGACAAGTTTTGTAAGGATCTTTGATTTGAGGGAGAGCAATGACAAATAAAGTGAGGTATAAGGTGAAGTAGTTTAGCGGTTTTAACTTTGCATTCTACAAAATATGAGTTAATTTATTGTTGTATCAAAAAAGTAATATCATCGACTAGAAGACATTACCAAAAAAGAGTGAATCTATGACTGCAAGTGTAGGAAATGCTCGATCTAATATCATTAGGTTTGATCTATTTTTTCACTTTACTCATCTGTTGCATTCAACATTGTTAACGAGAAAATTTTGGCGAATTTTATGGCAAATTGACAAGAATGTGTAAGAAGCCTTTAGCTCTAAAAAAGTTTTTTCTGATAAAGAGATTATTCAACATGAACATGATGGAAGGGTGTTCAAGTCTAAAAGTTTGATTAATTTCAATGCAATGTGCAAGTTTTGTTTTGTTGGCAACAAGTTTGTTGTCAATGTCAGGGAACTGCAATCTATCTTCATGGCCAAATAATTGGGATGTACCAGTTACGATATTGATTAGCTCTTCAAATAATATGAAGTTATATTTATATGACATTAAGACATTATTATTAATTGAAGAAGCTTGCAAGAATGTGAGCCATAAAACATCAATTTTTGTGTTGAATGTTGAAAATAAAGAAAGAAATCTGGATACGAATACTGACAAATACATAATCAACGACAAGATAAAAAAAACTTGGTCAATAGAGGAAACGACAAGGATTAATGTTAGAAATATGGAAAAAAAAGGTCATTTCGAGAAGAACAATAAAGCTTTAAAGGTAGATTGGTAGTGGAGGTCAAGATAGAAATATTATACAATTGAATCATTATGAAGCATTAACAATGCAAGAAAGTATGCATGTTAAGTAATATACAAAACTCAATTTGTGTTTAGGGTTTAGGGTATTGAAAAGTATACATGTTAAGTAATATAAAGGCCGCAATAACTTTTTGGTGACTCTTTCTATTCTCTATCTTCTTCCTCTTAGTGTCACTCTAACGGTAGTGTTGAAAAGTCTTGAAGAAAAAAAGCCACCTTTACTTTATATTGCTTCATTCTAAATCACAATTCTTCATTTGATTTTGCCGCATCAACTCAAACTTTTGTAAATCTCAAAGTATATCCACCAGCACCAGAGTACTTCTTTGAGGAGTCATGGTCTCTCTCTAGCAGAATTTTTCCCTCAGGTCCTCGTACGGTGCGCTCTGTCTGCTATCCAAGTAAAAGATGCCATATGGACTTGCGGGACCCATATTTACACGTCATGAAAAATTAAAAATGTACGTGTTTAAGCACGGCCCAGCCCGACGTGCTAAATTTTACGTATTATCCCGCCTTTTTGGCGTTGGCAAAAATCATTACAGATTGTTTTCCATTCACAAGACATAGATTATGTCTATGACATATCTATAAGAAATTCTCGTCGAAAGTTC
>NW_018217400.1:0-2156 GCF_001263595.1 Phalaenopsis equestris | reverse complement strand
AGGAGCTTCGTCAATTATAGGTTCGTCCTCTCAATCAAAATATGAGAAATGAGTGTGTTTGCGATGTGGTCTATCGCCCTCAGAACTACCACGAGGTTCGGATCTTTGGGTACGCCTCCAATTGCGAGCCTTTATGGCAGTATCAACTGTAAACAATGTGGCAGCCACTGCAACCGGTGTGCTTGCCAGGTTTGCATTACCTCCATTCTTACTTGGTTGAATCTCTCACCACATTTCATGAATGAAGAGGTGAAGCTCTATAGTCAGACCATCCACCTTTTGTTCAAGATGAGATTGAGCCTCGCAAAGTGATTCCCAGCTAGGATCTTCATCATCAGCTGAGGTGTTACCGGCGTTCTCCATTTAACATATCTCTAGTGCCAATATGGTGTAGAGCCTAGTAATAGAAACAGTAACAATGGAAAAATCTACAACAAATGAGGAGAAAGAGACCTACCTTTGCAATACCATAAAAAAAAGGAATTCCTTCTAGAAAAAAACAAATTGTCTATATGCCCTCCCACCAACCTCTGGCAGAGATAAGAACACCACCATCAATTAGACAGATGGTCACCTATGGATAACCAACTAATAAGTCCACTAACATAATTAAAAAGGAACATTTAATAAAGCAAAGGAGGAAGCCATAGTACTAAAGATAAGTGGAGTTTTCCAGGTGAATGGCTACAGTAGGTTCCAAGTGAATGAGCTACATCAATTCATCTAAAGTTATATATTTCACCACGAATTAGCTTTGAACCTAAAGTTTTTAGATTTTGCTCTGAATTGGTTATAAATCGTAGGGTGAAAGTTAGATATAACATTTTTTAAGATCAAATTTTTGTTTATTCAATAATATAGAAACCATCAAGCACTCAAAACATTCATGATTTTAAATCACATATGACAAACGGAAGCTACCAAATAGTGTTTAATGCCTATGAAAGTGTTAATTTCAGGTATATCAAAATGTTGACCAAAAGGATGGATCTCTCTATATTATCAACATACAAACATTTACAGATGACAATTATATAACAAAGATAGCAAGTCGTGTCCACACTTAAGAGTAGCCAAAGCTACAAATTCGTGTGATTAAAAAATTTAAGTTTGGTGGATATAAATGATGAAAATAACTTTATACCAGAAATGGGGTTGATCCGCAATAACTCAAGACAATGTTTGCACCCCCTTCACCTTTGTAGCTCCAATCCTTTGCATCCTCGGACGTTAAGGTCATTGCCATCACATACAACTAAAAACAATTATACTAAACACGTAAATGACAAAATATTATTAAATTTATAAAAAAAATAAAAAATGAGCAATAAAATTTTCTGATGGCAATGGATGAGACAACCAAAATTCACCATCCAAAATAAAACTAAATAAATAAGGAATCTGCCAAGCAAACAAAAAAGGCTAATTTTAGAAAAACAGCATAAGTATGATAACAGAAGACCAATTGTACTGTAAGCCGTCAAAACTCTCCACTTTAGTTTCACCCTTAAATTTTAAAAAGTAAAGACGAAAACTGCAATGAAAAGAAAAATCAAGATAAAAAAAATAAAAGTGACATAACGCTGTATATTTGATCTACATGCATAATGAAAAAGACTAACTTTCAAAAAAGCATGCATGTATACACAATTATTTTCCGACTACCAAATAAATCTCTAATAATCATTCTCATGCTAGATTTAAGCAAAAGAATAACCAAAAAGCTCGACAAAATCCATAAAAACATTAGCACACAAGTCAAAGCCAAAAGACATCCAAAAAAAAAATTGAAAATGGGGTAGAAAACATTTACTATCATGTCGCAAGTTCCCGCTAAAGATCAATCGAATCTGGAAGCCAAACATAGAATTCAAGAATTTGGAGTTTATTTGCAAATAATGGAATGTATAATTCAGTCGGGGCTTTGGAAAGCATCAGAAGACGTGATTTAGAACTCGGGGGGCTTGATAAGAAGTGAAGGAAAGAATGAAAATGAAGAAGGAAACCAAAGACATGCTCAGGTTTGCAGTGAAAGGAAGCATAGGGAAGAAGTTTAGATTAGGAGAGGCTAGGGAATTGGAAAACGACAGAGGTTTATGATCCATAGCCGTTGTTAGCAGAAATTGAGTAAAAGTAAAGCAAAATTCGACTTCAAT
>NW_018217399.1:0-2155 GCF_001263595.1 Phalaenopsis equestris | reverse complement strand
GAGCCAAAATTCAAATCAATTTTTGAGTGATTAACTATCTTCAATCTAAATGAGTTAAATTCACAGTCATATGTTTCTAACGATCAGATCTCCTGCCTAGTTAGGTCAGCCAAATCGGCTCGAAAAAAATCCAATCCAAAATTTTTACTCGCAGCTCAGCTCATTTATTTTGATCCAATCTAGATCTAAGCCAAATCTCAAATCAAACTTTGAGCGATTAACAATCATCGACCTAAATTCACAACCCTAGGTTCAACTTTCAGCTATAAGATTCTTTGCACTTATTTTTTGAAATTGCAACTAAATATTAATTTCTAGCCATAAATTTTTTTTAAAAAAACTTTTTTTGGTCAATTTGCTTACTGATTTCTGATATCTTAGCCTTCAATTCAAATCAAAAGCCTCGTTCTTGTGATTTAGGCAATGACGGACTCAAATGTAAAATTATTCTTTAACCCTGTCACATGTTCTTTTTTAAGTACTTTAGAAAAGAAAATATGATGATTGATGACAATAAGCAAATTGAATTTTGAATTAATCATGAGCAAATTTACACCATGACAATGGTGTTGAATCTAAAAATGTCCTGAAAACACACCCAAAAAATGGAACGTTTTATTAGTAAGTGTTTAAAAGAGAGAGCGCTAGGCCGACAAAAAAAAGGAGTCTCTTATTCATTATATGGACCCCTTTTTATAGACATGTGTGCCAATATTTCAAAAGCACATATTAACCCACTCATTATTAGCTTTTTAGGGGATTTTTTTGTAGTTACAAAGTTATTTACATATAATAAGATCGGGGGCTGACTTAATCAATGAGTGTTATTGATCGTTTGATAAGTCTTGATTCGATCGATATATATAGTCTGAAAGATTGCAATCCAACTATCGTCTTGAAGATTGATTGCCGCTCTACGGGATTTTCTCTTTGCGTTTTCTATCGATCGTTCGGATAAGGTGCTTCCTTCTCCAATACTCATCTGAAAGCGATCGTCGAAGGCTATGTTAGATTATCTGCTTCTTCATCATGAGCCGTCCATTTGCTTTGACATTCATGCTGACACATTTTTATGTGTAGAAATGCCAATATTAGAAGGTTGTTTAAGTACTTCATATGCTGAAATAAACTTATAAATATGAGTTATTAAAAGCAACCTTAATCAGCCGTCATACTCATCGTATTTCTCTCCTTCTGTAGTTCGTTGACTCCTGCCGCCCTCTGCTCATCTTTCACCCAAAGTAATTGTCTTTACTACTAAATTGGATCCAATTTTCCTTAACTAAATTTAAACATCTCATAATTTTATTGCTAATTTCTTGTCTAATCTTAACGATACAATTCAACACCGGAAGAAATACATATTCTGAAAAGTATCGAATCACTCCCCTCAATTTAATTTAAGATAATATTAACCCATACCGTGTTCGATTTTGAAGAACTGAAATTCATTAAATAAAAAAACGATGGAATCAATTATCTCAGCTGTTTTAGACATAAATTAAATGATGAAACGCAGAAATAAGATAATTATGGTTTGGCAATTATCAAGACGACATAGGATCTTCGTCATTGTGAGGGCAAATATTGGTGCTATAATTGAGCTACAATAATGAGCCCATCTCCTGGGCTGCCATTAATTGACGGTCATACTTCGCCCACAGTGTAAATGGTACATCACATCAAAAGCGAATCGAAGTGCAAACAGTACAGCAATTAAGGAGTTGGCTAAAAGTAATGGCCCATAAATATCAAATAATGGAAAGGGGCATTAACTAACAACCTATTAATAATGAAACAACACAATTTACTTTTGCGATGGAATAGCCAAATGGCTAACCGAGACATCAGACTACGCCGCCTGCATGCTCAATTTTTTGTGCACGTCCCGATCAGTGCTTATGGCTTGGGCCCTACATGAGCTCTCTCTATTATTCGCCCCGCCCTGCTCAAAAGAAGACATTGAACGGGCCAATTACTTGCGGCAGAAATAAATGAAATGCCTTGCGAACTGCCAAGCTTTTAAATAAAATGGTAAGTTGACGAATCACATTTAGATTCCTCTCAATGGTGTTGAAAATCTGAAAACAGTCAATAATAAATTTATTTATTTATTTGTATTTTTCTTTCGTTATTTTCATACGACTCTTCGCTA
>NW_018217398.1:0-2150 GCF_001263595.1 Phalaenopsis equestris | reverse complement strand
ACTTTTAATCGAAGTTTGGGTATTTCTTATTCAAGTATTGCCTCAAGATCTGTCATGCCTTCTGATTCATGTCGGATGACATAAATTTGTTGGTGGCGTATAAAGTATGAAGCCAAATTAAACTATAATATACCCGCCTCTTCTAGGCTTGATTATAAACTTATAGAGTATTAATTTCTTGGGGCATTTGCATTCCTACCAAGATTCTTATGTATTTACTCATCTTGTACCTACATTTTTAACACTCAAAATTTTAAAAGTATCTTTTCATTCATAGGTTGGCAACTAGAAATTGCAAGTGCAAATATCAAGATTTAGAAGTTATATTTGTTAATCATAAAAAGTTGTGCTATGTATGAAAACTTCTCTAATTTACTTAGATATTGGTATCACTCGCATAGTTAATTTTGGCATTCATTATATTTTTTGTACAACCTATATATGAAGTCTTAAAAATATCATGTTCTGAATATATTATTGATTTTGATCTATTTTGTGTGTATGTTTCCCTCATGGAAATATGGAATACATGGTTGAATGGGTACAAATGGCCAAAAGTTGTAATGCATACTTAAGTTATAAGTCGTTATAAAAATATTATGAACTTATGGTCTTACCCTATATGAAAACTATGCCATTTTTTATTAGTTTAACTCACCTTAAATGCCCTTTATTTTAAAATAAAAATTTCCTTTTGATTTTTCATTTTATTTTCTCCTCATATTATAAAAAGTCATTTAGAACTTTGATTTTAACAAACTTATCAGTCAAACTGACCAGCTCGATGAGACGGGCTTAATGGTATCAAAACTTCTCTAATTAAACCAAATCTAGCTACGATCAAGCAGTGAAATCTTTTTTGAAAGCTTTTTGTGCATATTGGAAGGTCAAAGAATGTTGAATTTGTGGAGCTTTAGTCGAATCGAGCGTCATGATAAGAAGAATCAAATGAACCCGAGATCACTCAATTATGAGATCTTTAAGACATTGGAATGTCCATCAAATGTAGTTCAATTGAAGAAACACCCCGGGTTATTCAATTAGAGTGGTTCAAATTTTTTCATTAATTGCAACCGGTACTCCCCACATAGAGCTCTACCTCATCTCGAAAGGGAATCTGAAGCTTGAAGCCTGAAAAAGACTAAAGCTTGGAAAAGGAACAAAAGTCCCACATCACTTCTGTAAGGTTGATTCGCCACCATCTGACCAACTACAATCACTATCGCTCTTTGGCCAAGTTAGGTCGTCGTCGCCCTCCAGCCAACTCTAGTTGTCGTAGCCTCCAGTCAACTCATGTTGTTGTCACCTCTAGCCAAGTCGAGTCGTCGTCGCCTCCAGTCAACTTCAACCATCGTCGCCTCTGGCTGCTCCGGCCACCACAGCTTTTGCAGCCACCAACCACCATCGAACATCACTCGCCAGCCACCATCGATAACCATCAGTTGCCGCCTACTCCTCACTATGAACCACCGTACAAAACAATCTACAAAGCGACACATCATCACGGACATTACACTGACCTCGAAGATGGTGCATTAAAACCTTTGATCATTAATCTCTGTTGTGATCCTCCTTACCGTTGGGCGACAAGTTCATACACGCACCAATGTTATAGCTCGAGAGACTGTATAACTCTTTCCTGCCCGTGGTACGAGGGGCTATATCTATAATCAATAATTTATAGTGAATTTCTTCAACTAGGCCAGGCCTCGTGATTTTTTCCCTTTCTGGTTTTCCATGTAAAAATCTCCCGGTATTTCTGCCCATTATTTATATTATCTAAGTGTGTGTTGGGTTCTTATGCAACACTGAGACGTTAATTAAACACTCTATTGCCACAAATTCCTTGCACACATCAACAAGACTTAGCCTAGTTAAAATGATTTCATTATTCAGATGGATGTTGCAATACTTTGTCAGTCGCCGAACATCATAAAAATAATAAAACAAAATGAAATAAAATATTGAGCAAGTGATAATGACTCAGATGCGATGATCGAACACCAACGACATGGTCTATGTGATAGTGATTTTGATTCATTATCACTAATGGTGATGATGACTAGATAATAATGATTTAACAACTGTAACAGTGATAGTCAGGAGATGATGATCTGATAATGGTGATTGAACAATGGTAGTCTAATGAC
>NW_018217397.1:0-2150 GCF_001263595.1 Phalaenopsis equestris | reverse complement strand
ACACCACCACCACACCATCAACACACCACCACCACATCAACACACCACCACCACCATACAAAACTTCTTGGAGAATATTTGAAGCATGCTAACACATTCTCATCACCTCCACAACATTCCAAGACCTCCCATGGCCTTCAAAGGCCTCAAACTTAAGAGCACTTAATGACATCCACTCCCCCATTCCACTCAGTGAAATGTTGTCTCATTTCTTCCAAAAAACATCCACAAAACACAATTGAACAATTTCTCATCACCCCAAGCCCAATTCATTGCCTCTGCTCCATCAACTTCCCAAAGTTGAAAACCTTCCATTTTTTTTGGTTTTGCATCAAAACATTTCATCCCAGAAAGAGGGAAAACCTCCCAGATCAACCAAATCAAGAAATTGAGCATATACAAAGGTCATAAACTAGAAAGGGCTTCTCAGCCTTCAGAATCCACAGAGATAAGCAAGTTCCAAGTCCATTCATTCCAGAGGACACAAAATCCATTTCCAGCTATTCCAGAGCCCACAAATCTCAAATATATTTATTCCAAGGGCCACAAACCGAAAAAAGAAACCCTAAAACTACAAACCGAGTAGAGCAAAGAGCGCGAAAAAAAAAAAAAAAGAAGTAGAGGATACCAAAATCCAAAATTGCATTTTCATTTTAGCGGAATATCGATTTCACGGTAGAGCAAAGTCACAAATCGCACAGAGAAAGCCACACATTCCAAATCAACCATAAATTGTAAACATAAATGATAGAAGATACCGTGGGAGAGAGAGGGAAGAGCACTTCTTACGACATATACGGGAGAGAGGAGATGGCCTTATAGCAGAGACACGAGAAAGGCAAGAGAGATGAGAGAGAGGTAAAGACACACAGGAGCTAGGGCAGAGATGTGGGGGCAGTGTGTGGAAAAATAACATAACAAACACAGACTGCGGGGCCTTTCCCGCGACCCGCATTTACGGGAACATCGTTGAAGATGCTGCCTCACCGCCTTTTTCAAATGAATGAATTTGCGGTTTGAAACCGTGTTGCAACCGTTCTGCCGTGCCAAACTGACCTTGAGCTGTTTCAATCCCTTCCAAACTTCACCAAGTTCACATATTCTCTTCCTCGTCATTTTACAACCTCCACTGAAGCTAATTTTACAACACCTTCTAGGAATTCTAGAACAGTATCATTTGGATCTTTACTCTCTATCTGCTACATTCCATTATTAATTATCCCTCATATTCGGAAGAACACTGTTGATTAAAGGAGTGGATAAACTAGACCATTGTTTATTTGCATTGTAGGTGGCATATTATCTCCCATTATGTTACTTCATGGGGATGCTTTTGAGGATAAGGGTACACATACTCTCATGGTATATTCTCTATGGTATTGTAAGGCGAACCCAATCTACCTGTAGCCAAGTTAAGAGCTGGGCCATTTTTAGGCCAATTGTTTGTGGTTGATTTTAGAGGCTCTGAAAGTTTTTGTTGGAGACATATTTGTTCGATGGGCCTAAAAGATTTGCTATTTGAGGATGATGCACTAGAGGGTTTTAGGAGCGCTGGTGGATGGTGATCTGCTATTTTGAATGGGGACAAATGAGTGAAAAGTCTCTTTTCTATTTTTTCTACCTCTGTTTTGTGGTAGTGAGTGATGTCATCACAAAACGTTGATGATATTTTGATAGCATTTTAGTTTTTCTTCTATCATACATTGGGTTTGAATCTAGTAAGCATTAAGTGCTACTGATAGTGAGGGATGGTTATTTATTCCATTTTCATATCTGATGCCTATCCGACAGGGCCAGGTGCTCTCCATGAGATCTTCATCTTGTTAGAAAGCATCATCTCTCAATGGTGTTGTTCCGTGTTTTGTAGTGAGAGGCATATGTGCAACTAACTTGTTATTTTGTTTTACATCCGAATTGTAATATTTAGTTTGTAGAGGAAATTAGTAAGCTATTAAATGGTAAGATCTCAATGCAATGCCAATGCGTGGTGAATGACCAGAGTAATTGGTTGGGTTTGGAAGATCATAAAGTGCTTGTAAGAGATCGTGGGGAGCTTTATTAGCCTATTTCTATAAAGCTGCCACGATGGTATGCTAATTTATGTTCAATCCACATGATACTTTAAGGTTCCTTGTATATATATATATATA
>NW_018217396.1:0-2149 GCF_001263595.1 Phalaenopsis equestris | reverse complement strand
GGCGGCTGCCCGCCGACGAGCACAAAGCGCAACGGCCTCCCTGACTTGTTCCAGACGCAGAGGCCATCTCCGTTGTCGAGAATGAGAACATGGTGGCTCGAAACTGGTGCGGTTTCCTCGTCGCCGAACACTCCATCACCGTCGATGATGTATACGAAGGCGTTCCATTCAAGTGGGATGAGTTGCCGGAGCTCGGCGCCGGGCTTCATGGTGAAATCCAGGTACATTGTTGGAGTTCTCGTGTATATTGGAGAGCTGACGCCGAAGGCCTCCCCTGCTATGATGCGCACGTCGACGCCATTCTTGTTCACTCTTGTTATGTCTTTGCTTTGCAGCTCTTGGTAGTTTGGTTCCACCCTGTACAGATTGGAGGAAGCTTCATGTTTAGGCTGTTTACTCCTGGTCCGAATTTATGTTTTCATGCATTGTTATGGCGCCATATTTGTAAAAATTTAAGTTTGTGTTAGATATGTAAATACATAAGAATTGAAATATATGGATGTATATGTTCCTAAATAATATTAAAGTTCTTATTTTGCTTAAACTTTCTTCCTTGATAATACAAGGATTGAAGTATTTGATGGATACTATTGATGTTTGAAAAGTAGAATTTAGGCTGTTAAAACTTTTCAAATAATAAATCTCAAAAAATAATAATTGTAGTCAATGTTAATTTTTTTAAATAAAATTATATTGTTTGAATAAAATAAGATTGAACAAGTGAAATGTAATTGATAGATAATATTAATAAACGAGCAACATTGCCTTCGAGATTAGATTGTTATCTACAGATAAAATGAATCGAACTGCAACTTGGTTAAGGATTGAGAAGAATACATTTTGTCTTTGGAGGAGAGGTTGATCCAAAGCTGGAGGCCTTTCTGAACTCCATCGCCGGCGGGCATTTCTGAGTGGACTATTCCCCTGCCGGCGGTCATCCACTGGTGAAAGAAAGTTTGGGTCAGGAGTTGTATGTAATTTGATTTTTTGATGAAAAAATTGCTCCTTTTTTTTCCTTTGTTTTGTAGAGAAACGGAAGAGGAAGAAGTGAAAAACTGACCTGGAGATCGCCGGCACTGATGGTTCCCTTGTGGCCTGAAAAGTCCTGGTGGGTGAAGGCTCCCTGACATTAAATAGAGGAACAAAACATTAGCTTCTTTTTTTGAAGAGATTTGATTGATTACTTGAGCGAAATTAATGTACGTACCTCAAGCATGTATGTTACAGTCTCGAAACCTTGAGGAAGAAGATTAAGAACAGAGAAGATAGATTCTATTTAGTGAAACAGAATTTTTAAAATAATGAATTAAAGATTCATTTTTATATGCATTCCTGACCTCTGTGAGGGTGATCTGGAAATCCAGCAGGGCGAGAAACTGCAAGTTTGCCAAATCATTCAGTTACCAATTTCTAAAAACAGAGAAAACAGACCAGGAAAACAAAAATGTACCCGAGAACTCATCCAGGAGAAGAAAAGGATCAAAATTTCTCAACTCTGGCCTGCGAAACAAAAAAAATAGAGAAAATTCAATTAATAAAAACTCTTGGAAAGTAACAGCACAGAGAATAAAAACAGGAGAAACACCTTCCAATGCTTCGTCGAACTTTGGCGCCATCGCCTTCCTGCTGTTGCTTGGCCAATACCTTTTTCACCACATGCCTCGGTTTTTGAAGCTCTGGAGTTTCGTAATTCTCAGCGATTCGATCGGCTGAAGCTCTCGACATGATGGTGGTGAAGCTGTTGCTCTGTTCTGAAAGAAAAGGTCTCGCTTTGGGGAAGATGAAGGGAGGAGAGCAGAAGAATGCTGTGACGAGGAAAGGAGAAGACAAGAGAAAGATGCTTTTTCTATTATTTGGTGTTTTAGGGAAGAGGAGAGGGGCTTTTATAGAGAAGAAGCGCGGCCTCATGCCGCCCATTACCATGATCCAACCCACACGAATGAATGATTCTAGAGAGAGAAAAAAAAGAAGGTTAGAGATAGAGAGAGAGTGTGAGTTTCTTGTTCTTGTTCCTCTTCTTAAATTGATGCAAAGATTTTTTCTTTTTGGAATTTATTGAAACCGAGTAGGCAGGTGGAGGAGGAATACAAAAGAACAAATATGTAAAATAAAAGTTTATTTGGTAAGAAAAGAGTTGAAAGCGCGGTCT
>NW_018217395.1:0-2149 GCF_001263595.1 Phalaenopsis equestris | reverse complement strand
ATTTCTCCGAGTTTGAGGAGAAGCAGAGGGCCATATTTGTCGGCAAGGTCACGCAGCCTTCGGTGTGGATGATCGCCGAGAAGTTGGTGAATGTTTCCTATGATGGGGAGTTTCGATGGTCCTGGAGGGAGCTTAATGCTATTGGAGATTTTGGGGGCCTTAAGCTTCTTCAGGAGGAGGAGGAGGAGGAGGAGGAGGATCAGTGATAGGACTTGGGATAAGCTTAGTGGTTCCATGCTTTACTGTTTGTTTTGGGAATGAGCTGTGAGAGTGAAATCATTGGAGTGTTTATGCATTTATACAGACTTTCAAAAATAAAGCCATTAACTTTAAGAAATTATAATGACAATGTTAAAAGAATAACAAAATTATCAAATCCTACTGATATGACAAAGTCGCATAATTTTACTGATTTTGAATTTTATTTATTTTTAATTAAAAAATAAAAAGAAGCTAAATATCATTTAAAAATTTAACCTTTTATCACCTTGTATGAAAAAGCTGTCTATCATGAAAACTTTATTTTGCTGAAGAAAATGGAGCCATATTTGCATAGCAAGTCATCTTAGTCAGGCCACCACCTTTGATAATGGGCGTAAACGGGCGGAGCTTTAGCAATCCCAGGTTCGGCTCATTAGAAAATATTCTTGTTCGTGCTCGACTCCTTAAAATATCATCTGCGAAATGTTTGTTCGTGTTTGACTCGTTTGTTTAGCGAGCTGAACATGTTGTTTGCCAACAGCGAGTTCTTTTGATCATGGATTCGAAAACCAGACCTAACTAGCTGGTTCGACCGTGAACCGATCTGTGGACCGGTTTGGATTGACTTAATAACCACTCCTGCGTTGAACCAGGTGTAACCGGTTCAAACCGGTCTGGAAACGATAAACATCGGTCGATTTGACCTTTAAACCAACTATAACAAATTTTTATAATTTCTTAAAGGAGTTTTAAAAGCCTAAGATAAGGTGACAAAGACACAAGGTGGAAGCTCCCATACTCCCATTTCTTTTCACTATAAAGTAAAGGTGACAAAGACACAGTGTTTGGTTGCAGCAGAATATTTACGTTAATTGGATTTATCAAATTTACGGATTTCAGTCAGTTCGACAAGAAGATGGAGCAGTCAAAAAAAGATGACGTAAATTCGTGTAATCCACGTCCTATTCGAATTTGATAAGTCTGGATTACGCCGCATAACAGACGGAACGGGGAGAGACGGACGAAATGGGATAGATTTGAATTTAATGAAAAGTTGGATTCGTTAAGACCTAATCTGATAGCATGCATCAGAATTTGTAAAAAATTTTCTCATAATTCAACCTTTAACTCTTTAAGGATTATTCATTTGTTTGCTTTATTTTTTAATAAGAAAAAACAATTATAAATTTATGTTTTATTTTAATTATTTCTTGCGTCGCCAAATTTATCAGAAATAATAGTTTTCTGTTTTTTCCAATTAAAATTTTTCATTTCGCCATTCAAAACAATAAATTTAAGAAATAATACAAAGCATGAAAAACAGAATTTTCAGACCAAATAAAAAATTTAATAATTTTAAAAGTTATACGACTTAGTTTAATAATTGATTTCATATTTCGAGTTATTCCTTAGAAAATGACCCCTGATTTACCTTTTTTTATCATGGCAAAACTTATAAAATGGCACTTAAAACTTTTATATATGTAGACATTTAAAAAAATAATGGTACTTAGTAATATTCTTTATTTTTAATTACAAAAACAGAAAAAACAAGTAGGAGATGTTGACAACACAATCCAAGCTGGGAGATGTTGACAACACAATCAAAATAAGAAAGTTGTACCTAAATTAAAAAAAAATTTATTTGAAAAAAATTTATATAAATTTTCAAAAATAAAGGCAAAAATTATAAGAAATCTATAATGATAAAGTTAAAAAAATATATATTATCTAGTCCTCACCTGAGTTGTGCCGCTGTGCGATAAAATCGTCTCTGTTGGGACGATTTTTATCGACAAAGAAAACTTTTTTTGAATGTTGATAAAAACTTTTTTTAAATATCATTCTAAAATTTGAAGCTTTTATATTCATGACAATTTTGCTTTTATGAGGCCAATGAAGCTGTACTTGCATTGTAAGTCACCTTGATGATACAAGGGGGGCGATA
>NW_018217394.1:0-2148 GCF_001263595.1 Phalaenopsis equestris | reverse complement strand
TTTCGAACACGAGCCAGTTTCAAATAAGCCGAACACGAGCCCAACCTGAGCCTGTGTCGAGCCCTATTTGTATGTCGAGGCTTCTGCACGTCATAATTTTTTCATCAGTTTGACATTAATCCTAATTAAGCACAAAAAATGACTCACCAAAACCAACAAATAAGGGACTTATTTATAACACATGAAATTTAAATATGTAAATGAGGTGAAAGAACTAACATGTTATCACAACATTGTCATGATTCATTTGTATACATAGCATTACATACATTATGTCCACTTATTCAAATCAGGAAAATGTACAAGTAGTTGTAGAAACGTTGCAGTGATAAATATAGTTAAAAAAAACAAACTTCGACCATATAGACCAATTATTCATTCCACTCAGCCAATTCAAGCATATTATAAGTACCCTATGAATATTATAGCATATTTGACAATGAACATTTTCCTATAAATGTGCATGCAATGATAGCCAAATTAAGCCTACGTTGAACCCACATGCAAGTTTGTTCAAAGCAATACTTGGTCGGTTTGTAGGTCCCGCATGCACGAGAAAATATTACGTACGTAGTCCGACTGTGCTGATGATTACGTAGATTCTGCGCATGATGTGGTCAAATTTACGCCATCGCCCACTCTTCAGCACATCTAAATAAAATCATCGATGTACTTTCATTTATTTATGACTTGGGAAGGTGCTTCCCAGTTATATTGGTTAGTTATAAGGTTCATGAAAGGCTCATTTCATATAGGAATGGGATCAATTATTAAAAATGCAAACAAAAAAAATTTGAATGTCGGCTGAATCATAACTAATTTACATTTTCATGATGCAATGTGAGTACCCATCCACATGTCCCATGTTGGGAATGAAAATTAAATGAAGCTCTTAGTTGACTGAAGACATGAGCTTAAAGAAAATGAAAATCATATTAGATGATGTCGGCCATCATTTTAGAAATTAATTTTTTGCAGTTTAGATCTTCAGGGTTATGGATATAATTAATTCGAGGTTAGGGTTGTTTTTTGTAGTCATAAGTGGAATCATTATGAATACTTTTCTTAATTATATAGTCCTTATTGGTGAAGAGTGAAAAGATATATTTTTTTCTAATTATTTGATTAGCTACTGATTCGATCACCATTTAAAAAACTTTCATCAATCAACACGAATCTTGATGTATGACACAAATCTCAAAGCAATTAGTTTAGCAAGAAATATTTAAACTTTGATTAAAAGTCATCTAAAACTTTGTTTTCATCAAACTTAGAGTCAAATTGACCAGCTCGACGAGACGGACTCAACAATATTAAAATTAGTCCAATCCGAGAGCCCATGTCAATCATTAAATTACTTTTGGAAGCTTTCATTATATAATTAGATGGTCAAATGTATTTCAAATATGACGAGTTTATGGTCAAATTGAGTGTTTCGGCAAGACAAATCCAATATGTGCTCTAATGCTCACCGAACGTCTTCTGATCGAGGGAATCTCTCATGACTGTCCGATGAGGCCTCCTCCAGACTCTATAAATAAAGTCATACCTCTTCTTTGAGGGGAACTAGATCCTGATCTAGTTACTTTTTTACTTAAAATACAAAAAGAAAGTTATTAAATTTTAGTACTTAGAGAAATCTCAAATTCTAAGATGACCAATTATCCTCCTTGAGCATAACATGGTTCTGCTCCTGATAGGTAGCGTTAACTACTACAAAGAACATATATATGAAATCAATCATATGAATTTCACAGATGCAGATCGTATGATAATGATAATTTTTTCTCATAATAGATTACATACAAAATTTTATTAAAGTCTCCTTAACTTATGGAGTTGAAACATCCTAATTATCATTATTTTTTTCCAAATAGAACAATATAAATGCATGACTCATGTTTTTTCTCAAGCTTTTTTTAATTATTTTTATTGCATGTCATTCTAAGATTAAGAAACAGCAGTCACTCCTAACAATTCTTAATCATACTACTAATCATGAGTTAAGTAAAACTTTCTTGTGCCAAAAGATAGATAATAGAGATACTTAAAAACATCAACCTATGAGCTTAAACAAACTTATATGTTGTGGTTACTACACATGGACAAACTCAATATAATCTCTCTCTCTCTCTCTCTCTCTCTCTC
>NW_018217393.1:0-2147 GCF_001263595.1 Phalaenopsis equestris | reverse complement strand
CCACATATCCAACTCTCCCTCTCTCCCTCAACCCATGGCCAAAATCCACACATCCTTTTAGCATGGTTAACTATTAGCTTGGCTCATATTCGTTGTGTTATACATTCTAGTTACGATTCATGTAAGTCGGTATTCATGTTTGTTGCAATTCATGCAAATTTATTAATATGCTTATTTGAAACTTTTTTTTCTCTATTTTAAGAATATGAATCTCATGCGTCCATGGATGTATACATACCAACCAATTCTTATGCATTTAAGCCTAAACTTTCATATTTATATGCATAGCACTCATTTCCTTAGTCATATCAAAAACATCACAATTACTGACATGTCTAACACCTATATGCATGGCACTCAATTCCTTAATGCCATATCAAAAACAGTACAATTACTAACATTTTAAAAGTAAAATTTACCTTTTTACGCCAAAAAAATTTATGACATAAAAATATTATAAACATAAATATGAAAGTTTTAGATCTTATACATTTAAATACATAAGAATTATAAAATATGTATGTAAATTTTCCAAAACTATATGAAACGAGGGTGCTCATCCAATCAAAACCCAAGTTTATCTGAGTTCAGATCTTATTCAAAAATGACCCGACACAAATACAATTAACTCGAATATAATACACTTAATAATCGAGCAAAACATCTCAACCCGACTCCGACCCAACAAGGCTAAAACCCAGCCAAACACTATAAAAACAAAAATTATAATTATAATTTAATATAATTTGTTGACATAAATCAATACTAATAAATTCTTACCCAAAAGCGCTGACTTTGTCGAGATAAATAATCAAAATTCAACAAAGTTGTTAATCATGAGGGTTAAGGATTAATCAAACCTTAAGATGGATTAGCATGCAGAAATGGACATTCCGGTGTGCACAGCCAGCAGTTAATGCAATTTGGTGTGGAAAGTTGCTGATGGAATTTCAGTTAACTTAAGGATTACAAGTATGTTGTTTTAGTAGGTTTGACCTATGACACATACGGTAGCAGCCTTATTCTAATTGGACACAGATCATTTTTGAGATTAATATCGTTTCGTTGTAGTGAATGCAGACGTCTGGAAAAACTTTCGTTTGGTGAAGCAGCGTCTCACGAATGTTTCCCTAAGTTGTTTCGTAAGAATGGTAATTTTTTACAATTTTAGATTGCATATCGGCTTCTCCGTTCCACCGACATGACTTTAAAGGTGTTTTGTTAGATGGCAACTCCTTCAAACAAAACCTTAATGACCGCAGTACACCTATAATATGTCTTGATATTGTACAATGATGAAGCATATACCCACTTGAAGCGAGTATGAAATATATTGGACATTCCAACTATGCGTTCAATATGATAAAAATAACAGGGACTGGAGCTTGACAGCAGCTCAGTGGCAGAACTAAAATTTAAGAGACGGGTCGTAAAATTTTTAATGTATTACATGATATTAATGAGATTAATCAACATATGATGGTGATAAGCTCGATGATCACTCTTCAATGAATATAAATTTTGTTCATCTCTCACAACTTTGCCTATGTAGAGTAATTCAATAGTTTTGGTAGTGGAGCAATTGAGCACATTGAGAGGGATGGAACCTCCTATCTAAGACAATATCAAGCATTTATAGAAAAGGTAACGGAGCCCACCCAAAAACGTTTATTAAAGCACAAAAAGGGCCCAAACTTATGTAAGACAAAATCAAGCATTAACATATCATCAAAAATTTCATTTAATTAAAAAAGAATCTTGTTGATTTTTACAAATATGCCCAAACCAAGCAATTAAAGTGTAATAAGAACTTTTTGAGACATTAATTGAATGATCAAATGATCTCAAGACCTTACTTGCTTTTAATCTAATAAATTATCTCTATGCGTAAAATTTAATAAGCTTAAGATAATTATTTTTAAGGTTATTAAAACAGTACATTAAATAAATAGATTTTCATTAAAGAAAATAGTGCAAGTGTCAAAATAATAAAAATGTTACTCTCAAATATTTAAAAATAGTTATATTATCTGCAAGGCGACTAGAATTAAAATTGAAAAGAGCTTAAAAATCGAAAGTACTCTAAAATTTTGTCCAATGATCGATATTACCTAACCATTATTATCTGATTTAGGGTTTAGGGTTTA
>NW_018217392.1:0-2146 GCF_001263595.1 Phalaenopsis equestris | reverse complement strand
GGGGGGGGGGGGGGGGGGGGGGACATTTAAAAGAATCATTCACATTAAGATACTTAGCAAATCAACCAAACTTATAGCATTCTTCATAAAAGTTTCAAATTGAACAAATGAAAATTCAACTTAACATGCATCGCCAGAAATTTCTAGAAAGCAACAAGAAATCAATAGCCAAATGCAATGTCTATGGAGGTCTATAATGCAACGTACTAAGAAAGTTGTCTCAAGCAGACCCTTCATCTCCCACCTCTTCTCTTTTGAGGCATTCATTCAAGGACATAACGCCCTTGCTAATAAGTAATCCTAGTTTACGTAATGATTTCTAACTGATACAAATAATATCTAGATGAACTTTTATAGATTCTGCTAAAAAAATTGCTACTAATTGCTTATGACAATTAAGTCTAACTAGGTGAAATATCATCTTATTACATTCCAAACAATAAAATGATCTCCTAAATAAATGAAAAGAAAAAGGCACAATAAAAAATTGTATTGGTAAAGTTAAGTAGTTTAAGAGGAAGGAAAATATTGATTTACCTAAAATTAACTAGCTAATCATCTACTTTCAATAGCACCAAACATCATAAAATTTCTAATGAGAAGAAACAAATCCATCCAAGAAAAAACATTTTGTAAAGCAAGGAAAAATAAAAACGTAGAAACCAAAACTCAGACTTCTCTAATAGTCACTCCGGAATCAACTTGTCCAAAATCCAATCTATATTTAAAATTAGATTTATGTGGAAACTAAAATTTAGAACAAAAAAGAATTCTTTAAGAAATCAAGAAAAATCCACACACACACAAACGCACATACATTCCATCCTTTGATTTGACAAGTTTCACATAGATAATTATAAGATATAAGAAACACATGAGGGAGAACAGATCTACATACCATTTCATTAAATCAAATAATCCCAAACATTGCAAACATTAGAAAGGATTTCACGTACCTATTCAACTGGAACATTTGAAATTTGACTGATATATTCATCAAAGAATTGTGCTTTTTCACTCAATTTGTCAATTAATTCCTCCGCAACCATATGTATTGACTTGGGCAAGTACTCCTCCATTCTATCAAACCATTCCTCCAGAGTCATATTATTCCAATTATCCTCCAGCTTCTCAACCCTAGAGTTAATTTCTCCATCCAAAGTTAGCAACTCTTCCTCAGCTCCAGCATTGTTCTCTTTTGATGTGGAATCCATATTATTCTTCAGCTCCTCAACCCTATTATTATTTTCTCCATCCACAGCTACCACCTCTTCCTCAACTCTAGCATTATTCTCTTTTGACTGCTTCTCCTTTTCCATCACATCTACAAACTCTGAATTTGATATAATCGAAACATCCTCCTCTTTCGACTTGTTTACAAAAACCCTAATTGAGCCACCCCTAGCCGAAGACCTCGTAACCCTAGGTTCCACCAGAACCGACTCGGAAACCTCATCTTTCGTCGAAAACCGAGTAGATCTTCCACGCTTTCTTCCTCTCCCCCTCGCTCTATGTCCCATCTTCGACGCTTCATCCTCAGCCAACTCCTTATCCTCATGTTTTACCTTCGGCGGCCTCGGCGGCCGATCACATCTAGGAACCACAAGCGTTTGGTGCACAGGAGGGGAAATATTAACGTAGATAGAGGTGTTCTCGCCGATCTTGATCACGTCGCCGTCTGATAGAGCGGAGGGTTGCTCGGGGGAAATAAGGGAGCCATTAATGTGGGTGCCATTCGAGGATCCGAGGTCTGTGACTACCCAGCGATTGAATTCAGGAAGAAAGCCAACGGTGAAATGCTTCTGAGAAATACCGGGATCCTTAATGGCGAGAGTGTTTCCCCTTGCCACTCGTCCAATGCGGATTACGGTTCCTGGGTTGCACGCTAGGGTTTCCCCTGCCTTAGGTCCCTTGTTGATTGTGAGACCGAGGGTTGAACTCGGCATAGAAGGGGGAAGACGCGGAGCCCTTCCCATGGTTCGAAGTGCAGAGGAGACTAGGGAAAGCTGCAGTGAAGAACCAGAGGAAGTGGAAACGGTCACATTTGATTTCGATTTCGATTTGAATCACTTTTAGGAGAAAAATGTGCATATATCCGTTTTTAATTTTCTTTCTTAAAAAAATTAATAAAAGTGAGATCCACTGT
>NW_018217391.1:0-2144 GCF_001263595.1 Phalaenopsis equestris | reverse complement strand
AAACATGTAAATTAAAACACTTAACATAAAAGGAAAGAGAGGAAAGACATACAAAGTGGTGGCAGATCAAAGAAGAACTTAGACAGATAAGGACACTCCTAAAAGAAGAAGATGTGTTCACTGAATTTGAGGCACTCTCCACTTGAATCCCTTACTTTTGAATTAATTCACTTCATTCCTTTGACAGGGATGAACAACTGCCTTATTTAAGATATGACTGCTGTCCTAAATAGTTGATCAGACATGAGATTAATGGTCAAGATTACTCCAGTGGTTTCCACAACTATCGATAGTTGTTGGATGCTTTCAGTCATTCAATTGAAACGGTTGAGATGAGGATTCATGGACAAAGGTCAGAGACCAGTGAAGTTGCTGATAGGAGATGACCACCCTAGTTGAACTTGGGGTGTGATCATGCCCAGGCTAGGGTGTGGCCATGCTTAGGGGTTGTTACACCCCAGGAAGGCATGAACATGCCTAAGCGTGGTCACGCCTCAGGATTGTCATGATCATGCCATACTAAAAGAGGCACAATATGCATTTCTTATTGTTCAAAGGCATTGGAAACTTTTTAGAAGCTCCATATAGCTCTAAAAGTTGAATGTGACCTAAAAAGCAGATCAACAAATGGACCACTAATATGATGGGCTAACTATTCAAAGTACAATGCACATATTGGCATTGATCAAAAAAATTAATGAGAATATTTGCTATTGCATTTTTTAGGATTATATTTTTGGGATCCATTGTAAAATTTCAGTATTACCTGAACACATTAGAATGAAAAAACTTATGGATTCACATCCAGTCCAAACATTAAACAAGATGACTATATCAGGAAAGATAGCGATGGAGCTTATCAACGACCCTAAAACTAGTCAAAAGAATTTGAGAAGATTTATATACTTTGAATGAAAGCATGAGGACTTACATCCACTCTAAGAAAAAATGAATAAAGAAGCACATTACTGGTGCTTACCATCGATTCTGAAACTAGCAAAAGAGAGTTTTGAAAATTTGATAACATTCCATTGGGGAAATTGATTTGAATTTAAGTTTATTTTTAATATACCTAAATACATTAAGAAATACAATATATGAACTTATTCTCAACCTAACAGTTATACAAGGAAATAATCAGGAAAGATAATAAGGGGATCTAAACTGATAATAGGTCGAGTGGTCAGGCTAAGACAGATAGTTCACAGACTAACATCTACTCTAAGCTCTGAACTGGTTTTTTGAGAAGTAATCCATTAGGCTTTGAACTTCTAAGGGTTCTTTACGGAGTGCAATAACTATACTAGAGAATTGCACATATTTTATTGGATTTATAAAGTCAAGACATTGAATTGTTGAATCTTATGTTGGGACTGAGGTCAATGAACTAAGTTGTTTCTTTGTTTGTTGTTTTGATTTGTTTTAGTTATTTTTTGGTTCTCAATAAATAAAAGGTTCCTAGCAAGTACTTTACTTGCTCTAGATTCAGTTTAAATTAGTCATGACATAACTTTATTGTATCTATAAAGACAATAACAATAATGAAACAAGGTGCTCAGTGCGAGAGTAGTATCAGGGCTTAATCCCATTAAAGAAGATTGAATGCCAAACTATTTTTCTAGTCCACACTAGATGGGCCTAGAATTTTTAACTAGCTGGTATCTAATGACTATATTTGGGCCCATCCAAGATTTACAAAGCCAAGGCACTAGTTTTTTTAAGGTTGGTTTATCAACAGAATTGGCGAACCTAAAAAAGGAAAGACATAAATTTGGTTTCCATTGATTCATATTGAGCTAAGAACTATATCTCAATTCAAATTTATTGACTCACAGCATTAACCCAAATTGACAACTACAATTGGTTACTAATTTTATGAACCATATCTAATCATGATGGTGCCATATGAGGCATATTTCAACATTCGATAGGTCTTCAGACACATTTGTGGAATGGAATGATCAAGGTCAAACAAGATCTAACTGTCTTGTCCCAAGGTGTTCAATGACTATACTAGAAATTATTGACTATCCTCAAGATTTAATTAGCCAAGGTATGAACAGTATAATCAATCTCTTTATTGACTAATGATCCACAAAACTAGGGAAAGGAAAACATCACTTATAGCTGTTAAATAAATAAAA
>NW_018217390.1:0-2141 GCF_001263595.1 Phalaenopsis equestris | reverse complement strand
CTTTCCCCTTACATTAATGTCCACCTCCACTTTTGGTATTTGCGCCTAGCTGAGTAAGTGTTGTGTCAGTTGTTTTTTTCCTTTTCATGTGTCAGTTTTAACAACCTATTTGGTTTCAATAATGTTTAATTTTCTATTATTATTTGGGTTAACTCGAGTATCACCAAGCTTCTTCATGTAAGCTTTAATTCAAAGGTACTGATAGATCACGATTAATCAGATAAACTGCAATGTTCACTTTTTCTGCCCAAAACTATTTTGACTAATCAACATACAAGCTCAAGCTCATGTCATGCTCTGTAATGGTTTTATTTATGCGCTCTGCAATACTATTTTGCTATGGTGTTTTTGAAACAATAACCACTGAATCTCTTTTTACAATAGTCGTCACTATTATCTGATCGGAAACATTTCAACCTCAAGATTGTCTCATAATGAATCATGGCTTTCCACTTTTTAAATATATCAAACACATCAGATTTATGTTTTAAGAAATACACTTGTACCTTCCCAGTGTGATCATCAATAAAAGTGAAAGTATTAAGAATCTCCAATAAACTGAAGTGGAGTAGGACCCCATAATTCAATATGCACTAACTCCAGTTTCTCGGACTTTATTATTTACCCATTTTTAGAGAAAGTTACCTTCTTTTGCTTGTTATAACTACAATTATTATAAAAGTCTAACTCTATAGATTTTAAATTAGGAAGTTTGTTCTTAGAAAGGAGGGATTTTATACATTTCTTACTCATATGACCTGCATCACCCTTTGTTCCAACTACATCAATGGATTCAAATATCTCATTGATCAGGTAAATGACGCCGTTAATGTTGATTTGAGGCATTATCATTGCCCCTTTGGTCACCTCCCACGAATCATCTTTGGATGTAGTCATATATCTTGACCTTGCAAGCTTACTTCAAATAAATCAAATTTCTCTTAAAACATGGAATATGTCAACTTTTTTAAGGTTCCACACCGATCCATTTAACAATTTGATGTCAACATGACTGTTTTCTACAATATTGCATACTTTGTTATTTCCCAAATACACCTTCCATAAATCACTTTGAGTGTAGTTTTTAAACACTTTTTTTGTTGAGGAAAACATGAAAAGTGACACCTGAATATAATATCGAAGATTTGGTGCTATCTAGGGACAAAACAAGGGAGTCACCTTGGATTTCATCAATTGCTATATTTATAGAGAACTTTTTATTTGAACCTCTACCACCAACATTCTTAAGAGTTTTGTAGTTTTTCTTAAAATGTGATTTCTTATTGCACTTTCAGTTTTCACCTCTCTTTCTTGCTCAATGACCTGAACTTTTTTCTCCTGGACGCGAGTCTTTCACCGCATGTGTTCTATCTAGATTCCTTCGTCTGTTTTCAACATTCAGAGCATAATTTGAAGTTTTATTAAACACTTTCTTGTAATTTTTTTTATTCAACACTAACCCTACAATGTCATCAAAGTTTGATTTCGTGTTACCTGAAGAGTTGCTCGCCATAGTGACTAGTTCATCCAACTGTTTGACAATAAAAATAAAATTAATAGTGCACTATCTCGTCATCGAACTTGATTCCAACAAAACATAACTAATTTGTCATAGTGTTGAAATTTTGCAAATGTTCAATCACCGAACTACGTCTACCACCTTTATATTGAATAATCTCTTCTTTAGAAACAATTTATTTGAAGTTGATGACTTCTCATACATCCTTGTTAGTGCAGCATGAGATCAACATCAGGTTTTTCATTCACAATGTTGGAAGCAACATTTAAGGAAAGTGAACGTTGGATCAAACATAGGCTTGTTTGATTAAACAACCCCATTTTTTCAGAATCATTGAATTTGTCTTAGTGATTTTTTTCTAGTGCAAATACAGTTTCTTTTGATACAATAAATTTTAAATTTGCATTTTTCAGGAAGCAACGTTTGAACCATTGAAATTCTCTATCTTGTACCTTGCTTCATCAGCCGCCACTCTCATTCAAACTAAAGATCTTCACAAAACTTTACTTTGATACCACTTGTTGTGTGGCTAGAGATTAAATTACTATGAAATGCAGAGCACTGATTCGAGAGATCCGAAACAAAACTTTAAATAGAGACACACAACACAAGAATCACAGAA
>NW_018217389.1:0-2136 GCF_001263595.1 Phalaenopsis equestris | reverse complement strand
ACATTGAAATTTAGGTGTTAGATATGTAAATACATTAGAGTTAGAGCGTTATGTAGACAAAGTGTGAGCTGACTTATATATATACCTCTAAGTACTAAAAATGACTGGAAAACTAATGGAGAGAGAACACTCCAAACAAAGAATATCTCACTCAACCAAAATAGACAGCATAGGAATAATAAATATATGTCCTCATTGGACCTCAACCCAGCTACATGGCTATACCTAATACGTCATCTCATTATTTTGTTATGTCATTAGCAATGCATCTAATCATATTTCCAGAGAGTGATTCACTGTTTCATTGTGCCATTCATTTGCGGGTGATAAGATGAACTAAACTTGAGCTCTGTTTGAAGATGCTTTCATAGTTCTCGCCAAAAACAACTAATCAATTTAACTTGACGATCTAGGATTAAGCTGCATAGAACACCGTGAAGTCATTCCATCTCCTTGAAAAATAGTTTAGCAACATTAATAGATGCATAAAAAATTTTCATGCTGATCATAAAATTGGACATTTTTGAAAATCTATCTTCTACTACCAGGACAGAGTCAAATCCTTTCTTCGACTTTAGAAGACCCAATGCAAAGTCTGAGCTTAATCCTCCCAAAAGGTGTCTGGAATAGGTAAGGATTATATTGTCATGTATTTTGTGAGGTTCACTTATACAATTGACATATTTGACATTTCTTTATAAAACGACACACTTCTCACATAAATCTTAGACAAAAAAAATAAAAGGATTAGACTAAAGCCAAAGTTTTCTCTCTTCCCACATGAGTTGCCAAACCTCACCCATACAGATCCTCGACAAGTTGTTGTCATAGTGAAGAATTGGGAATACAAAGTTGATTACCTTTAATGAGGAAGCCTCATTTTATGGCATAATCACCTATACTTGTGTGGGTGATGCCTTGAGTCCAAATGATGGAAAAATATGGATCATCTAGATGCATTTCAGCAAAGAATTTAGTCCAGTAATGGTGGAGTGAACAATGGCAAGCAGGCTGGCTCGTCTACATGATGCATATGCAACTCTATCGCTTTGTCCAGCTTTATGTTTTAGTATGAAACTAAATTTTTGCTGGTAAAGAACACACCACATGTACATTCAATTAAGTTTTTTTTGAGTTTACAAAAACTTTGGAGTGGTGGGAACTTTAGATCACAAACTTTTAATGTATCAAATAAGGGTCCCATTTTTTAAGGGTGTGTATACCCACATATAACTCTTGTTTATATATAGACCATTTTTAACTTTGAACTTCTTGCCAAAAAGTTCAATGTGTTTGTCCTTAGAAAGCATGAACCTAATTCTAACTGTTGAAACATCCATATCCACTTGAAATGATTTATCAAAATTAGGTATGTTTAGAACCGAAGCAGAGCTATGGCAATCTTTCACAGTTTTGAAGTTGAACTGTCATTCCTCTCCCAAGAAGAAATTTTTTTTGCTTTGAAAAATGGCTATTGGAGACATTATTATACTAAAAATTAGACTAAATGTATGATAGAAGTTTTCTAGCCGTGAAAACTCCTCACTTCTGTGATAGATGTTGGCATAGGTTACGATTGATTGGATTACACCATGTGAGGAACTATTTTAATTCCATGATTGAATACAATAAAACCAAAAAACTATACCTATTCTATTGAGAACTCACATTTAAGTCAGTTGAGAAATTTTTTACCATCTTTCAAGGTAGAAAAAATCAGCCTTAAATGATGTATTGTCATGGAGAGAATACACACAAAAAATGTAATCAAAGTAAATTACAAAAAAGTTTCCAAGAAAATGTTTAAGCGCCTCATGAATGTGCAAGCTGAATTGCATAGTATAAATGGAATGACCCTTCACTCGTAGAGGCCTTCATGAGTTTAGAAAGTAGTCTTCAACTTCACCGCTTCACAGATTCAAGATTGATGGTAGCTGTTACATAGGTTTAGAATGGAAAAAAATGGAGGATCCAATTAATTTTTGTAAAAGTTCAATATAGCCCTGGCATATGAAATCAAAATTTAATTGTAATTTTATTAATTTTATGATTATTCATACAAAAATAACATGTACCACCCTTTTTTGGAACAATAAGTGCAAGTACAATAAAAAGGTTGAGGCTAGGTCAAAAAAA
>NW_018217388.1:0-2136 GCF_001263595.1 Phalaenopsis equestris | reverse complement strand
TCTTTGATGATCCTTCTATTTGTTATGAATTGCTCTACGAATAGTCTGACAAGCTTTTTGAAGGTGTTGATTGTGACCCCAAGAGAGAGTAGAACCATGTGTGAGTTTGACCCTTAAGAGTCGCAAGGTACACATGACAGAGAGGCGTGTCAGAAGCATCGTGAATGTGCATGTTAATTCAATAATAGTCGGCGTGCTCGTATGGATCAGTTACTCCATAGGCATTGATGCTCGAGAACTTGAACCACGCTGAGATGGGGTGTTGGAAGATTGCCTCTGCCAAAGGAGAGGATTCTTCGAAATTGTGATGAGAAGGGAAGCAATCCGTTTTATTAGAAGGAAATATTATCAAAATAGGTGTCATAGCTCGTCACAAATGACATCGTCAGTAACGACAGAGAGGTGGAGTGGTGTAGGTGAGTTGTGCGAGACGGATGAGTAGAACTTGCAGTATCTGGGAGGCCAACATCCCGACCTAATAGAGGAAAGGTTCTCTCATAGAGAAAGGGTCTGATACGAGTATTTACGTGTGACACACTTCTTGTCGCCCGTTGAATTAATGGCAAGTAAGCTCCATCGAGTAAGGGTTCTAGAGCTCCGGGTAGAAATTATAGAATCTACAGTTGAGACTCTTCAATCATGTGCACTCGGTCTTCCAGAAAAGGGCCCAAGGCACCTTCGCCAGCAGGGCAAAGTCTTCCAGGGTGGGAAGATGTGTAGGCATAATGCCCTTGGCTCCGTGACTGCTCTCAGGAATGATGGGAATTAGAACGGGATACTCTGGTATTGTGGGTGTTACGCTTGGTGGCCATGCAGTAAGTCTCGCAAAAGCACTTTAGTAATGGGAATGCTTTTTTCCTTTAGACGGCGTCAAACAGATGTGTGCTGGAAAATTTACAGTGGTAGGGTAACAGATTATAGTTTTAACATTGCATGCGAATTCAACACGCACTCAGATAAAAGAAAAATGTCAATAAAGACACTAGAAGTTTTTATGTGAAAAACTGAGAAAAGAAAAAACTACGGGGCTTAGCCCATTTGAAGAGATTCACTATAAAGTGGGGATTACAGTTACAACTCCTAGTCCCACAGGCGAGAAAGGGTTTCACAGTCTCTTGAGTTGCAACGTCAGTGTGCGGATGAACTTGTCACAAGGAATGGGAGGTGATAGGCGAGTGGTGGTCAACATTGGTTAATGACGATCGACGACTACAGGAGTGATGTTGAACTTCAGCTCCTTTTTTGAGCTTCAATATTCTATAGGATTTAAGATTTCTCCCTCAAGAGATGGGTAAAGCTCTATTTATAGAGTTATGGTTGCAATTAATGAAGGTATATGAACTACTCTGATCGGACGGTCCGAAGAGATTCTCTTGTTCAAACAATGTTTGATGAATATTTTAGTGCCTTAACGATGTCGAATTGAGAGATCTTGGACTCGTTGAATTCATCTTGTCAAGATGCTCAATTTGACTATAAACTCACCAGATTCGACATTCGTTTAATCTTTAAAATATGCCCAAAAAGATTCTGAAAGCAGTTTAATGACTTGGTTTAGGTTTGATTGGGTTCAGATGTGACCAATTTTGGTGTCATTGGGTTTTTTTTTGTCGAGCTGGTCAGTTAAATATAAGTTTGCTAACATTGGAGCTCTGGATTAATTTTAATTGAAGTATGCACATTTCTTGCTAGAAATATTGTTCTTAGATCTGTGTCATGCCTAGAAATTTGTGTCGGATGATAAGAATTTGTTGATGGTGTATCAATGATATTCATATTTATAGAAGATAGAAAAATATAAATATAAATAACATAATTGCTTTATTTTAAGGAGAGTTGCAGAGGATATTCTAGTCTTTTGTCGTTAGAGCATATTGCTCGGGACCTCGTCGGCTACTGGATCTGGGCTTCAATCAGTAATCGGTTGGAAAAATGGTCATCTAGCCAAGGTGGCTGGCCTAAGAGGAGGCAGGTTAGAGGGTCGTCCGACCAAAGGAGGCCGCTGGAGAGGGAGAGGAGCTAGCTATGGGTGGCCACTTGGTCGGAAGTGTTCTGATCAGTTGACTGAAAAGCTTCAGATCCTAATATTTCTTGTTATACACTAATACTATTTCTTTTAGAGAAATAAATCTCTTC
>NW_018217387.1:0-2132 GCF_001263595.1 Phalaenopsis equestris | reverse complement strand
TTTTTTTTTTAATTATATTGCGTTTTAAATAAATTTATATTCAGAAAAGATATTTCATTTTGAAAAACCTAACAACACAAAGTATTGTGATACCAGTCTAAAGAATAAATCAACTCGAAGTATAACCAACTATTTTAAATGCATCATTCGACGAATAAGATGATTTTTGAATGTGTTCCTAATCAAAACAAGTATCTCAACAAGAGACATCTAACAATACATCTAGTATTACTTAATTCAAATATCATTAAGACGCCTAAGTATTAATGTACTATTTTATTTATTTTTAAGGGATCAACACATGTATGCTGAGTATTAAAAGATTTTGTTAAAATGACCAAAATTTCATTATAAAAAATTATAATTATTACGTGCAAGAAAATTTTTTGTGTTAGACTAGTAATTTATCGTCTTAGCATTGTACGAAATATTAGCAAACACAGAGATAAGAAAATATATTGAAGGGAGACACCATAATTATTACGTGAAAACCCCCTTAATAGAAAAACAACATGGGGTCTAGCTCAATCTAAGTAATCCAATATACATTTTTAAGTACAATGGTATGTCCTTTTCTTACAATAGAGAGAATGAGGCTACGAAAACTACACTTGTTTGTATATAGCTCAAAAAATATAAGTGTTAGGGAATTCAACAACTGTTGTAGCTGGCTACAAAGATTGCAAACGGTGGTCGCTGATGTCCGGTGGTCAATGACAATAGATGGTGATAGCAGACGATGGTAAGTGGCTCTAGAGGTTGATGGTCAACAGTGGCTGGCAGGTACATAGGCCAACTCATCAGATCTTCTCTCTAAAATTCTCTAAAATAAGCTATGGAATTTCACTTATCCTTAACTTCTTCACCTCCTCTTCTCCCTCCCCAAGTAAAAAGAAATGGCCTATTTATAACTTCTTAAAGAATGACATTTAGCTTCCCTAATCATGTGATCACATGGTTCATGCTGATCCCCCTTAATTATATGTTATTTTTAGTGATTTGAGTGTATTAATTACCTCAAAATTGAATGATCTTATACTCGTTGAATTCTTAAAGTCGAGATGTTTGATTCGATTATAAATATGTCAAATTTGAAATTTATTTGATCATTCAATTGACAATCCAAAGAAACTAATTGTGCTTTAAGGACTTAATCTCAACTTAATTGAACCCGAATTAACCAATTTTAGAGTTCTTGGGTTCATCTTGTCTGGATACTCGAATCGGTTATTAATGTGATAAAATAGGAGCTCGGATAATCATGAATTCATATTTGAAATATTTCTTGCTCAAAATTTTTCAAGTTTTGTGCCTAATGATAAAAAATTATTAATGACACATCAAAATAAATGTTGATTATGTGCATATGTCGGTAATTAGAGATGGCTCGTTGATTTGAAAGTCCTAAAGCTTTGCTCAATGATCAATTATGATGCATGCCATTACCAGCAAGGTTGATGCTCGCTTTCAACATCACTGTGAATGTCATTAATTGCCAAAAAAATTAATTTAAGTGCTTGGCACCTTCGTTGGCATCCACAATGCCCAACAGAGTTAATATGCATCATCAACACCAAAGTTGAGACTCATTGGCACTAAGCTAAACTTTTGCTAATATCAATAACATTAATATCCATCTTTGCCACTAAAGCAGACCAACATCATCAACATTAAAATAGGAGCTTCACCACTAAAAAGTTAAATGCATGCCCTAAATACAAACATTGATACAAGTCATTTTTAGCAAGGTTGACGTACGTTGTAGCTATTGACATTGACGTCCACCATCATCAACAACATCAATATCCAACACACTAATGTTATTGATGCCCACTATTGTCATTAACATTTATAGACAATTGCTAGTATTAACAAGCTCAATATTAACTATTACTGATAATATAGATGCATGTCATTGACTATAGTGCTAATGAACTCCATTGTCATTATGTTAAATGTATAATTGATATACCTCCAATAAATTTTTATCATGTGCCACAAATCTCGAGGCATAGCATGGATCTTGAAATAATAAGCTTGAGAAGACACAAGCCTCAGAAGATATACGCTTAAGAGGATACAAGTCTCAGAAGGTACAAGTTTAAAAAGGTACTTGATTATATATATATATA